>NC_136631.1:14577908-14792908 GCF_933228915.1 Telmatherina bonti
ATATATATATATATATATGTATATGTATATATGCTTTGCTTTTAGAAAAATATATTGTTGGATATTAGAGAGGCAAAACCCTTAAATTTCCCTTTTCAGAGTCCTTAAGCCCATCCATCATAAAGAGAACTGCCAGGGCACGAGGAGTTCAGGTCTTTGCTTCCATTTCTCTTTTCAGTGTTTATTTCTTTTAATTTTACAGATTCCAATCTCCATCTCCACCCAAGAGACATCCATTATGCTGAATACTGTGACCACCTACAACCTTGCACAAGCACACATACACATACCTGCTAACTTTGCACATCACTGCCCCCACAAGCCTTAACATTTGAATTTACTGTCTGCTGCCATCCACAAATTCCTGAGAATAGTTTTCACTCATGTGCTACAAAGTCTTCTGTTTTATGTCTGTTTTTTTTGTTTTTTTTTAAATTATCTAAGCTGCATGGAACTGTCAACGCTTGAATTTAATTAGCTGAACAGTGTAGCATTCAGTTCTTTATTCTGTTGTAATAATATAATAATAAAAAAAAACAACTCAGCATTGCTGAAATGACCTAATAGTTTTTTGTTTTTTTTTTGCTTCTTCACACTGTTAATGGTTGTCTCCATCAAATAATTGATGTTGTTTTAGAGTCTCAGTCATAGAACAGATGTTTGCTTAACATCTTTGCAAAAAGGGTTAAGTACAGGAAGTAGATTTGGGCCATAATCTATGTGAAGTGTTTGCTTTCCCCAACAAAAACAGTATAATAGACCAAACCTTTGGGGTTTTACAGTATGTCTGCAGAACCTTGTAATGAACGGTGATTAATCCTCTTCCTAAGTTTCGTCTGCACAGGAGTTTCACCTTTGCTCCAGTGTTACGTGAACAGTACACTCTGCCAGTTTGTTTGAGTTAGTTTGAGAGCTCAGGCATCCCTCACTCATTCAGTCACTCACTCAATCACACAGAAATGATCTCTAAACAAGTGTTGCCTCTCATCAATCACATGCTGCAGAAATCAGTGACACAGAAACACACAGTATGCCGCCACACACACTGAAGACAAATAGTCCGTTGATTAAGTTCACCACATTGCATTTGAGGCAGAATTGTTAGGTCCAACCACAGCAGGGTTGTTAGGAAAAGCCAGTTCTTCTCTTTGGAGCCTGTCCAGACATTTCTTGGCACAGCGATCTCCAACTTTGAGACATTGGATGGCGTTAACAAGTGGTCCATTATATAAAAAGCAATTGGTAACCTGTCAGACTGAGCTATGAGTGTGTCTGGAGTATTAACTAGGAATGTCTCTTTACAGTTGTAGATTGAGTCTCATCTTTTTCACATCCAAAACTATTGTCTTTAACGCGCACACACACTTCCCCACTTCCCTTGCTCGTGCTCACGCGTTAACAGACGTGGTGTAACGGGAATGTCATCTGACAAGTTGTGGTGGGGAAACACAGTGGCCACCTGCGTTCTGAGAAGCGTCCTGCTGTGTGTGGGAACGAGCATCAGAGCGTGGATGTGTAAGTGTGTGTTATGCTGCCTGACTCACGGAGCTGGTGGTATTCATGATGTCATAACCAGCCTAAGTTCAGACTCGGGGTGTGCTGTTTGGAAATCTAGCCATGTGCTGATGTCACATAGATAATCCCCAACTTACTTGTATGTGTGTTTGCGTGTGTGTTTTATGACTATTCTATATCTGTGGTGGCCTCTCTCTCTGGGCTTTGTGCAGGGGCCCGTTGTTTGTGTTCTGTGGTTTTCTACTCACCCTGGGCCCCAATGTTGCAGCACGAAACACACAGACACACGCATGGATGTGTGCACACTGAGTGTTGAGTTACAGAATGATGCACTGGCGAAACATGCATGTTGTTAAATTAACTCCACAGGCGAGGAAACATCCCTCTTCTCAAGAACAGAGTCATCACGCGGCCCACCTGTTAATATTCAGAATTCCTCTTAATCCTAAGAATGGCACAATCTGCCCGTAAGCTCAGCATGAGAAGAAAGGTTGGACTTCTTCCTCCTGGTTTTTAGGTTTACTTTGGCATAGTGACCAGTAGAGGGCATGACGGAGTGGGTATTTGTTTGCTGTGTGTGTGTGTGTGGGGGGGGTATTTCCTCTGTTGCTTGCATGCTTGCTTGTGTTTTATTCAGTTTGAAGATGCAAGAGCTGTTTATTTACTTAATGGTGTTTGCGTGATATTTCATGGTTGCGTGTCAGACAAGGCCTTGAGCTCACATTATTGGAATGATAATCGCAGGTTTCCTCAATGCAGGGGTGGAGTGGGGGCAACTTCCCTTTGCAGACCCTCTCCTCTAGTCTCCTCTGACGCTTTACCCTTTTTCTCTCATCACAGACAGTGGAGTCCCTGTGATGTTTTCCAGATGCCTCAGCTCCACAAGTGCACTGAAGAAAAAAAAAAAACCCCAACCTTTTTATTTATTTTTTTATTGTTCTCATTCACTCTCTTTCAGCCCCTTGATGCACACAGTCAGTCTCTCGCTGCTTGCTGTCTTGTTAAAGAGACACTTTCTTGGCTTATAGATCTTACTTCATATAATCTTCTCATGCGGTACATTCAGTGTGGATACAGGGCCATCCTTCCCCTTATAAATTGGGTGTGAGTGCATGTGTGTGTGTGTCTAATGCATGCCCTTATACAGTGTTGCATTGAGTGTGTGTACAAGGCATCTGCCCTGTGTTTAACTTAGCTTAATTAGCCATTAGCCACTGGCTGCCCTTTCTCATTCATCCCACAGTCAGAGAATCTGTTGCTATTGACAGCCATGCCATAACCATTCAAAGAAACAACATAAACACAGCGATAGGCCGGGCATCTGCCAGGCCCCAGTTCATCGCTCATATTTTGGGGTATAATGATCTCAGGCAGTGGAATTACTCCATCAAATGTGGGCTGCTGTCTCATGCATGTTCACGCTCTCTTCATGCTAATGGTAACTAGAATGAGGGCATCTGTCTGAATTTTCCTCTTCTCTGCACTAACAGTCCTGGTTGTGAAAGCAAACAGACTGAATGTAAGCCACAGTCCTTCTGCTCTGTCTTTACACCTAAAATTTCCGTTTATTCTTCAGGAGTGCACCAGAAACCATTTAACTTTTTATCTGGAGCTTTGTCAGCTTGGTCCTTTGTCACTCCTCATGATGTTTGCATGAGACAAGACAAGAGTTGATCTATTTGGGTTTGGACACAGTACTTTTTGTGCACAGAAAGCATACAGTGGACACTTTTTGATGTCCAAAAAGAAACCCGCATTTATGAGTCACATTGTAGTCAGTTAGAAAAAATTAAAGTGAAACTATTATGGGCATTTCAGACTAATTTATTTTTATTTTTGAGACCAGAAGGTCTTGGATTGATGGAGTTATCGTCACAAATCGCTTTATTTACTTCAGACCGACCCTCTCCGTAGGCTGTCAGATCAGCCTGTGGGCAAAACGAGTGGATTGAGACTCTTTCGCATTAAGCCCCGCCTCCCGCCACTGCACTACATCGGGAGCGAGCACCGCAACTGCTTTCGCCATCATTGTAACATCTCATAGACAGAAGGATTAGGCTAATATAAACTCAGTAAAAAAAACAAAATACAATATCAACATATAGCATACAGCCCTACATGTTGGAACCTGAATCAGACCCTGAAAATGAAGTGGAAAACAGCAACCCACAGCAACGAATGCAGCAGGATGTCTCTCTTTGGTAAACTCACCAGCCATCGTTGGAAATAACTTTATCCGATGTTTTCCACCCGCCTGATGTATTTGTACATGCCCTTGTTAACCAGTAGAAGGTAATCAATCACCGAACCTTATCCCCCGGGACGTCACAAGGATTTCCAAGTAGAAAAAACTCTCTAAAATGTTTTTGTCGCCATGGAAACCAAACGGAGACAGTGCTGGAACTCCAACTCAAACATGCGTTTAGGTGATAAAAAACAGTGTCGTTCACATGCCTGATGAGGATTCAACACTGTAACACTGTAGAAAGCTCAGAAAACTCCAAATACCATAATAGCACCCCTTTAAAGCAATATGGGGCAAGTAAGATTGAAGGATAGGAATTGTAAAGATGATCCCCACATCACTGATTTTGCAGAAAGTTCAGTTTTAAATGCCTTGTTGTGTCTGAGATTTTGGCTTCTGATGGGATGTTGCCATGCATGGAGTGGGACCTCCTTGGATTGTCTGAAGAGGAGCCTTCTTATGGTGATCAGAGAGCATCAACTTGCTGGATGCTTGTTGTGGTCCGTTATGTTTCCTCTGGTTTTTATGTTGTGTCATGCTGGGGTAACCAACAAGGAATATCACCTCTATGACAGTATGTGCTTGGTTTTTATTATTGGTTAAATGTATCAGGGGCTCATTTATTAAAGTTGTATCCTCATGAAAGCCTGTTTGCATGTTTTTTTTTTTTTCCCTTTAGGGCTCCCTGACAAATGAGCGGGACTACGAAAGCGTAGTGATGATGAGGATGAGGCAGGCGGCCGAACGTCAGAGACTCATTGAACAAATGCAGAAAGAGGACGAAGAAGAAGGTGGCGTGTCGTAGCACCTGAAGATCCAGCTGAGCAGCATCATGTGACTCAAAGAGGCTTTAGTTTAATAAAGCTTCTTTTGTGTTTTTGTTACATTTTGTTTGTCTGAAAAAATAATACATTTTTAAGTAAAAAATGATTTAATGAATGTGTTTTCATTTTCCATGCTGTTCCATTTATAATCTTATAAGGATAAGTGGTGAAATCAGTGAAATATTTATGTGAAAATGATTAACCTATTGCTAATATTTAATTGCTACATCATTTAAATTGAATACAGTATTAAGGGCATTTTCTCATTTAAAGGATCCAGCTTTTAAGAGCCAGAAGAAGCTGGCTGTATAACATTAAATACAATAAAAACAGTACTACTATGTACTTTGCATCATTAGCCCATTATTTTGCTAAATGTAACATATCATTGCCTTTTATAATCAAACCCAACTAGTTGTAATGTCAAGTCATTAGTTTTTGTTGCCTGAATATTTGTTCAGAAGCTGTGAAATGAGAAATGATCCAAACCATACGCTCTGTGATGTGACTACTTGGAAATATGTTCCGCCCCATGTTAAACCAGTAATCAGGCTATGATGGGAACACTAGGTAAGCTTTCAAGGAATCTTTGTGGGCCTGTGCGATGAAAACTAAACTCCTCTGGAGACCCTCCATTACAGTTCTGGTGGTTAAAATGATTGTTCCCTGGGCTTTGGATACAGTATATCTAAGGTTCTACTTTGGACTCAGGAGGCCCTGTTAACTGCACAATTTAAAGACTACACTGGATTGTTCATTGTTAGATATGTTGCTGAAATACTAGCATGTAATCTGCCAACCATATATAGCTTTGCTTGAATTAGAGCTTGTCATATATTCTAAACTTCCTGCCATCTTTTTATATTTTAAGCCTGAAACAACTACAAAGTTGGGACAGTCATGCTTTTACAAATTTGTGTTTTCCCACTTTTCACTACTAACACTTTGAAGTTATTTTCCTCATATTCTTCCAGCAAAAATCTTACGAATAGTATAAGATTATTGGTGCTTTTTAAAAAAAAAAAAAAAAATTATATATATTCTTTTCAAAATTTATCTCAATCTTTGTTGGTGTATGGACAACGGACGGACTTGTTCATGTCTTCTTCTCTTTATCACAAATGTAGCTTGAAACGTCTTGTTGAGAAGTGCACAGACATTCCGAGAAACGATGTCTTCAAGGCAGTTGCTGATGAACGTTTCTGCTCCTGTGCTGCCATCCTAAAACTAAATAAGAGTTGCTGAGGTCACTGACACTTCCTCATACCATCTCCAAGTGGAGCCTTTGGAGCTGTTTCTGACAACAATCTGGATGTTCCTTTTTATATTTGGCTACAGTGTGGATTTAATCCTAAAAAAAATCAGGAGAACTTATTTTAACAACCACAATGTACATTTGTGTCAGGGACTCTCTTGGTTGCTTCTGACCCCAGTTTCATCTAAATCTAAATCTTAGTTGTCCAATTTAGACTTTTGCCTCCTTTGGTCTTTACACATTTAAATATCCAAATCCTTACCGTATTTCCTTTAACGTGCTTTGTTTTCACACAGTTCACACAGCTTTCTCACTCATTTGTAGACAAACTAGAGATCCTCTTTCTATCTTTGCTCCAAGACTCGGTGCCTAATGGATAATTTTATTTTCTAAAAATATACTGGATGTCTTGCAGTATATTACGGTTGCAGTTTCCATTCTATCAAAACTTTAACTAACTTTGGGTTTTAATATTTTTACAAATAAATTTGAGGAAAAAAATTCAGAAATAAAACTCCTGGAAACACAACAAGACATCAACAGTAACTGCTCGCTATATATGACATTTTATTCTAATTAACGAACTATAAATCCAAGTAAATGTCCATTACTGTACAGTGATAGGAAGACAATGTGACTTTTAATCATCAAAGTTAAAATACAAAAATAGTCCAATACATAACTGTACCATTTATAAAACCTCATCTGGCTTTAACACTAAACTCACAAACACCTTTATTAATTTCTCTTTTGACTCGAAGAAACAATTTCTTTCCTTGCAATATTAAAAGAAACTATAGAAATCTATCATTTCTAAGACATGTACACATTATGGTCTTTTTTTCCTACCAGTCCAGACAAGAACCTGTAGTTTTGCAAGTGTTAGTTATCAGAAGGAGTTGAAACGGAGATTTTGCAGAAATGCACCCATTTTCCCATTCCTACACTTATACTCCACCCTTGGTTTTGTTGGACTGTGTGACAAGACATGGACCAGTTAAAATTGAGGAACAACACATAATAGGACCTCAACAAATTTCTCTTTGTTATTGTAAGTCATTTCCCAATAATCTTATGTAACAGATGTCTGGATGATTCTGCAAACTTCCCATTGCTTATTTATGCTCTGTGAAGTGACATGCTACCATTCTTTGACCCAAATTAAGTCGGAACATACAGTGCCAGACTATTGCAGGTTTTATAACAAGGTCTTCTGACTATGGAACATTATTTCTCCAATACGTCTGTTTTTCCCATCACTATGGTATATGGTTTGTCTAGGCCAATGTGGCTGCACTTTCTCCCATCATTGTTTTATTTAGGAGCCACATGGAAGCTTTGCAACATCCAATCTAGTCATTCATCCCCTTGCCACTCCTGCACTGCCTCTCCATGGTTCTGTTACACAATGTCCAGCTGTGGAGTGGAACATAGTGGTGTGGTGGGAGACATCTGCTCCTCTCCTCCTGCAAAATCCCCTCATCACATGGTTTTGTTTATGTGTATCCTTTTCCAATATCCAAGCAATGTGAAAAAAAAAAAAAAAAAGCCCAGAAACACACAAACTTTGTTCGAAGGACAACAGAGGAAACGGAATTACAGGAAACACATTCGCCACCAACCCAGCCCCAAGACCACAGTGGCTTGTACTGCATGCAACCGGCCTGGGAGGATGAGCCTTTTGTCACATCAGTTCCAGCAGAACCATGGATTCTCCATTTCATATGTTGAAGCATTGGAGTTGTTAAGTGCAAACAGTATCTGGATATCTGTGGTCCGAGAACTGGGAAGCACCAGCTCCATTTGATCTGTAGTGTGGAGGTGGAATCTAAGTCATGTGTGAGGCAGCAGGTCTAGTAAGAGTTTGGCTGTGAGCTGGTTGGCAGGGTTTCTGGGTTGTGGGTTAGTGATCTGGGCTGGCCTCAGACATGCGCTGGCAGACCTAAGGCTGTAATGAAACCACCCAGCGCTTTTTGGCTCTCAGAGACAACACTCCTCCTTTCTGTTTGTCTGAGATGCTTTTGAAAACTAATGTTCATTAAGTTCTATACATGAGTGTCGATTGAATTACTATTCTACCGGTGTGTTCGATGTTATCTTACCGTTTTAATCTTTTATTTAAAACATGAAGAAAAAATCCACATCTTTACAAAACTTAATCATACATGATGTAGAGCATCTTCATATGATGCTGTAAGTACAAACCTAACGTAGATGAGAAAATGCTACTCCCTGCAAACAGCAATACTGAGAAATACATCCTATAAAATCAATGGTAAGTTGTTTTATTATCTTTGTATCTGTCATATCACCACTTCAAGGTAATCTGAAACTAAACATGCAACAAGCAGAACAGAGTAAAAAAAAAAAAAAAAGTTCTCCTGCATGATTTAGTCTCCTTTTAAAATAGAAAAAGGCTTTTAGAAGGTTTTTTTTTTAAAAAAACATCTGCTTCACGATCAGTCATTCCGTCTCTTTGTGGAGACACCACACCAGTGTCTGTCCCACACCTGTCATCGTCAGCACACGGAAGCCGATTTTCTCCAGCTTGTCCAGCACTAGGCGGGGCGGGTCGTCCACGTGGTATTCAGAACTAAAATACAAGCATAAACAAAGTCGTTCTGATTTCCACCGATGTGGGCTTTCTCTGTCTTTGAGTATACTTTGCCTGGAAACTATAATGCTGCAAATTGTTCTGGTGCTCGTTCACTTCCTTCCACACCTTGGTTCATTTCCCAGCAGCATTTAAATCAGACTGCCAATGACAACACTTTAGTGATCTGTATTCCATCACCTTGTTTATTCTAAACCTGCAAAGCAGAAGCCTTCCTCCATCACAGGATTCCCCCCTCTCTTGTCCATATGACTTAATCTGATATGTACAACTGCCAAAATATAATGCGAAATAAAAACAATACTTAAAACGGACTCAGATGGGAAACATGACCTAAAAGCATATTTATGGCACACCTGACTGATTCTGCACCTGTGTAGCAACACAGCTCATTCTTCACTGTTGCGAAATGTAATAGAGGTAGTCGTACAACACTAAATCTGGGTCATTTATACCTTTTTTGTTTTTTTTTTATTCCAGGAAATTTCCAATTTTGACTAGTTTACGCAAAAAACAATGACCGTCTGCCTCCTTCTTCAGTACTTACAAATTGTTTCCCAGCACAGTGATTTTTCTTGCTCCCAGGTAATTCATGACAGTTGGATCAGAAAACTCATCTCCCACATTTGTAGGGCCATTCTCCTGAAATGCAACAGTGAAGTACATACATTTGATAGTTTGCTTGATAGATGTGCAGAGAAAACTATTCTTGGCTAAAAACAGCAGACACTGCAGGCCTGGCTGCAGGTCACAGGCTACACCTGCAGCCCGGTGGCAGGTGCTGATCATAATCTCTAATATCTGGATGGGCTATAAATAGATTATCCAATTCTCTGAGGCCGTAGAATTAGGTTGCAGGAGTCGTGTAGACAAAAAATTGAACATGCGCATTGAGAGAGGCAGAGAAGCGGGCAACATGTGGTTTTGGTTAAGGGCACAATGGCGAGAGAGAGAGAGAGAGAGAGAGCGAGAGCGAGGGAGTACCTTCATGGCTCTATTATCAACCCCACGTAATCAGAATTTGCATAACCATAATTTCCAACATCCAACTTTGATAGATTATTCCTATGCTCTGTGTTGCGCAGCCAACTAAGTAAACAATGCGCAACTCATGCGCGTCATCCCTCCACACGAGTCATTTCTTGATGCAAAATACACACCAGTCGGATCTGGGTACTGATGAGCATGTAAGGCATCCCTGCCTCCTGGCTTTGGTCGTCTCCACTGGGAATGAATGAAGACGTGTCCTAACAGACGCGAGCGACGTCCGCTTCTTGCGCTCGTGCAGCTCTTTGCGGGAATGCGGAAACACCCACCGCAGCGGACCAATCACAACTTCTCCTCCAGCATCTGTCAGGGGTGCTGCCTGCTCTGTGTGAGCATTGCTCAACATCTCTGCGAGTTCATTGACATGAGAAATATTGACCAATGTGCATGCATGTTTTTTTTTTTTTTTCACGATGGCAGTTCATCATTCAGTTTAATTACGCAGTGTTGCTACCCCCTTATTTCAAAAGTCAACAATAAAATCGCTACTCTGTTGCTTAAAGAGAACAAATGTGCTTTTTGAGAAATTGAATGTGCTTTGTTAAGCAAGACAGGCAACACACCAGTCTAAAACATCCCGTTGAAGCCAGTTTTATTATGTTTTTTATTTTTTTTGTCCTTTTTTACTTCAGACCACATCCTTTTATGCACAAAAAGAAAACATGTTTATGAGCATTTCATTTAGTAATTTTCTCTGCAGTGACACAATGTACATGCGTGTATTACTTACTCTTTCCTGGAACTCTCTCCTGCCCAGAGATTTATGAATTTCCTCCTGAGAGCAGTAATAGTAATTCTGGATAATTCTGTCGACTTAGAGGGAAATGAAAGACATAGACCAAAGGAAAGAAAAAATGGCAGGGACGCTGATAAAAATCAGTAATATGAGCATAATGTCCCTTGGATGCACAAAGAACCTGGTGGACATTCAGTTAGGCCTTGCATGTCATGCTCAGTGGGAAGGTATACGGCTGATCACTGCATAATATTGGGAGGTAGACAGACATGAATCCAGGCAAACCAGAGCTCATTTAGTCATGCCCTCTCCTGCGACCAATTATGAAGATGTAATCCTTACCAAAGTAGTTTACCAAGAAATGAAATGCTTTTCTGAGATCTTATCAGATATTGTGCAAGCACTGTGAGCTGTGAACCAGTAAGGCTTTTGAATGTCAAATGGGTCTGTCACAGCAATTATGACCAGAAATTTAGATTATTCAGGACTTGTACACTTACTTAAGTCTGTGGTTAGAGGTGTTTGGTGAGTATTGCTGAGAAGCTTTCCTAAAGAGGTTTTTTGTACTCATTTTTGCAGAGTTTTTTTTTTTAAAAATTTATTTAGAAATCATTTAATAAATAAATAATTCAAAACAAAAAGGCCTTATTAGAATTATTAAAACACCTAAATACCATGTGCAAAGTTTAGAATAGATCCAGAAATAGATTGTAAAGTCAAAATAGTCATATCATGATAATGATGACGTCTATAAAATTATTAAGTTATGATAATTTGCCAGGGAGAAAATCAATTCCACAACAGACTGGAAGTAGAATCAAACAAGCAGTTTTACTGGAAAAGCAGGGATTGGATCCAATGAATTGGTCCGAAAGACAAATTTGGTGAAGGTAAAGCATAGCAAAATACAAAAATCTATCTGCAAACTGTTCTAATGATGAAAAGAAACACAAACAAACACATAACAAAACAAAAAACAAAAGCAAAACAAGCTAGGGTCATTGAAATCATTGAGAATGGAAGATGTGTTACACACCTGTCACAAGAGCAAATGAAACCTGTGGAGTTTCCATGTAAATGAGGTTACTATGACTTGGGAACAGGACCGTGTGAGATGAAAAACAGACGCTAGACTAAAAGAAAACATCCAGAAAAGCAAAGTGTATTTCAGAATTAGTAATTAACAAAACAGAAACATCTTGCACCTGTGACAGTTGTTACTGACACACTTCCACTATTATGTGTTCAGTCTTTTCTTTAGTTCGAAGGAGATATTATTGTATTGGCAGATCGCAGGTCTTATGTAAACATTTAATTGCTTGAATCATCATTGCTAGGCAGTTTAAAGGTGCAGTATGTAAAAATCATTGTTACATCTATAGGTAACAATGGACATAGATAATTCTGTATGTCAAATGAATGGATGGTGGCTGTCAGTGACCAAAATGATTCCAGACATAAACATGCTTTCATCTGTGAGTGAATCCAGTTGCTTCAGGTGCAGCAGTGGCTACAATACAGCTACAATACAGGTAATTACTTCAAAATTGTGGGCATGGGTCTTCTTGGCCATTACCCTGTGGTGCAGACTGGTAGCACCACCCCAGATTAGTCCAGGTCTGCCTGATACTGTCCATATTTGTTTCCACAATCTTCACCAACCCTCACAAATATCTGCCAATAATCCACTCCAGGGCTGCAGTACAAAATTAAATACATAAACATTGTCACAATACTTTCCCCTTGGAAAACCTGCTGCTGATTGACACATTTATTTCCATATTTAACTGTGTGCCATATAGATCTGGATAATTGTTATTTTAAAAAGAGAAGCAGGTTTTTCTGTGGAATGTGTCTTTGCTTTCATGTTTTATCTGCCTCGGTTACCCTGTAAAAAAAAAAGGAAAGGAAAAGGAAACATATCACACAGCAGGGTTGTTGTTAAGGCCCCAAAAAACCCAGAGACCACCTACTTGTTGAAAAATACGCTCCTTCCAAGCATATTCTGCTGTGACCTGTGGTGACAGTGGAGCACATCCCTGGTGGGTTCACAGGAAGCATTTGATCTTCTGATGAGGCCTTTGCCTTAACCCTCTCAGCTAATGTATGACTGCAGGGACACTTTCTTCATATAGAAAATTATGATATTGTAAGCATCATAAGTGTTAACAGCAGAAAAAAACCCCCAAACCTTCCCTTTTTGCATACTTTTCCTCCATTATTTAGAGCCATCACAAATTACATTGAAGACAGTAAACATAGAAAGCACAACAATGATGGTTTATCTGGCTTTACTATGGTGGAATGTCTGCAAAGTAACAAGTAAAAGCGAGTAATTTAAGCAGACATCAAATCATCTTACAATTGTTTTAACCTGCTGTGAGCATTGCATGTTTGGCTGTGTGCACCATAATACTTAATTTTGTGTTACTGGAACATGTTGGGAACAAATGTGGACTCTTACACTACCATCTGGTGCTGTCACAACAAGTGTTGCTGATCCCACAGAAGTACTGTCATCAGCTCACAGGTTGTAAAGGTGACTATAAATATGTATATACATATATATATATATATATATATATATATATATATATATATATATATATATATATATATATATATATATATATATATATATTACCGTAAGAGTGTGCAATATTTCAATCCACCAAGCAGCTAAAACTGATGCAAATACCAATACGAGAATATTTTAGGGGATTTTTGCACATTTTTGAGCGACAACCCCTACATTTGGCTGTATGGCATATTCCACTGAAGCACAACTCTTTCACGTCAATGAAAATAATCAACTAAACAAATTCCATAACTTTTTGTGCTAAGTTAATATTTACTGATATACAACCAATATAAATATAACACATCTGAGAATGATAATTGTTTGTTTATATTGCAAGCCAAACTCTGGTATTAGAAGGTTAAAAGAAAAAGCTAAAATTAAACAAAAACAAACAAAACTCAAAATACCCACTAAACAATCATGTTCTTGGTAAGCATTTCAATGTGTCATTGAGCACAGTAAAGTTAAATCTTTAAAAATAAACTTTATGTCTTGTAAAGTCTAACTCTTGCGCGTGTCAGAAATCCCAAACAGAACATCAGGTTTTCTATGATAAACATGTTTGACGGATTTACTTGCTGTGAAAATGTGTGGGTGAAGATCAGAACAGAGGTTGCTCTGCTGAAGCAATCGCTTTAAATCACTGAGTGGGAGCTGGATAGGAATGAACTATACAGCAGGACGTGTGTGTGTGTGTTTAATGTATGCGTGTTGGAGTGATTTTCCAATGTAACACCGAGCCATATAAACTGTGGGAGAGCAGAAACAACAGACAGCTTTCTGATAGATTCAGGATTAGGGTTACAAAGTGTATGTGTTTATAAGGGATTGGCTGTGATGAATCACTGTAGCTACTTATTTCTTCCTGAGACTTATATCCTTGTGAATTTATATTTTTTTACTTGTTTTTTTTCCCCACCCGAGTTTCACATGATCAGTTCTGCAAGGAGACATATTGCTTGCCTCCTTTCATTAGCTCTAGATAACGCGCAGATTTCATAAAGTGCCTCCAAACTGCAGAGATGCTAAATAACAGTCTTGGAAATGTCCTCCTTCCCCTCAGCTCTCTTTTCACCTTATGTTACCTCGCCTTCTGCTTTGACACACTGCACTCAGAGAAAGATAAGGTTGGGTTAAGGAGTTACACAACACATCGTAGTGGTATGTAACGCCATAAAGCATTTCAAGAGCTGTCACCAGGTTAGCATTTTGTTGAACAACACCAGGATGTGGTTTCAGTGGTTCAGCATACTGGAAAGGAGATTTGTTTGGGGAGAGTTTTCCCTCTGTGATTAAGAATAACACCATCAGATATTTGGAGTGATGTTTTCTTACACACTGCATCCTTTCTCTCGTCACCTCAGTTTAGACTTTGAATTTGCGCATGGTGAGTATCCCCTATGGGTTACCGCAAACGGGACATATTGGAGAATTAATAACAGGAAACAACACAACATGAAATAAACACAGGAGTGGAGGAAACTTTAGGAAGGCTGGAATGTCACAGTTATGCATCTTGGTTTACTTGTCTGCATGTCTTCTTCTTTTCTGTGTTGCATTCTGTGAATTTGACCACAGTAATTAGCATTTAGTGAAACTGCTTCTTCGCTGTACAACTTCGGTTATAAGAAATATTTTCTTTGAATCACATTGAACTGAGAAATATCTCAATCCATCCACATTCCCAAGAACAGCTGTCTGAGATGAAAAACCTTTGAGAGTTATTAGAAAAAAAAAATTGAGGCTATGAACTATGAAATGGAAAAATCAGACGCATCCATTCGCTATTTACCTCAAGACAATTTATTGTGAACTTCATACAGCCTCATATCCACATCAAATTCAACCTAAGCCTAAGTCTAACTTTTACTTTTATTTACAGCTGATTATATATTTTATGAAAGTTAAATAAGTTAACTGAAAGCAAGTTGCTTCTGAGCAGACAGTATAAACCAATGCACATCAGATATCAAACTGCTGCCTCTGTTTTATGAAACACTGACTCTGGGCAAGTGAAACCCATTCATGCTCATGTCATCATGCTTACTCGGTCATTTACAGATGATGCTGTACCTTTGGATTATGAACAGTTTTTTTTTTTCCTTATCTCGATCTACAACAGCTTGAATGTCCAGGTTATGCTTGTTTGCTCTTATAGTTATGGGTAGTCTAGACATCCATTACTTATGTAGCAATGGGGACTTCACCTGATGCACTGAGAAGTACCTCGCTCCATTTTTCTAATGTAATCATGTATAAATATATGACAATATTGCCATCTCTAACTTATTTCTCCTTTTTTCCGCAGGTCTTTCTGAATAAGTGCAGTTGTACATGTTGATCTGTCTTTTCTGTCGTCTCCACCCCAACCAGTCGAGGCAGATGGCTGCCCTCTCTGAGCTGGGTTCTGCTGGATGTTTACTTCCTGTTAAAGGGGAGTTTTTTCCTTCCCACTGCCGCCTTGTACATGCTCAGGATGGGGGATTGGATCGAAGTCATGGTTCAATGCAATCAGGTGGTTTCTATAAAAGGTTATGAATGAATTGGCTTGAAATGATGTGTATGTAAAGTGCCCTGTGACAACATTGTTCTGAAGTGGTGCTAAACAAATAAAGCTGAATTGAAGGAATTTTATATTGCTGAACCAACCAGATTGCTCTGTTTTACCCAGAATGAATCACGCAGTTCGGCAAAGAAATGACTTTTTTGTCTGTGATGTATTTATTTATTTTTTAAACAGTTGAGGGGTGGCATGTTTCACCGG
The DNA here is from genome assembly GCF_933228915.1 of Telmatherina bonti. NCBI lineage: Eukaryota > Metazoa > Chordata > Actinopteri > Atheriniformes > Telmatherinidae > Telmatherina > Telmatherina bonti. Next base: position 14,593,490 of record NC_136631.1, read on the forward strand.
TATTGAGAGCTCTTTTCCTGCATGTTACAAGCTCATAGCAGTAGCTTACAAATTCCATAGCTAGAATCACCTTCATGTATTTATTTGATTAATTAATAAGGGAAACATTTTAAGTTTTACTCACATAAGACCATCTGAAAGCAAAAGTTTTACATCTTAAAGAGCAGCCATTTCTAAACTTAAAATACCAAACAGATTCTGTACTTTAAGCCTCTCTTCATTACATAACTGTAAAGATAATATTTTGGTCAATGGTTAAAAATACTTTTTGAGGCATCTGATCTATTATTTACTATAATATTTAACAAACAATTTAAACAAAGACTCTATGATCCAACATTTTAGTTCTAGCTGTTAGTGTGATGACTTGCTTAGCTTGTTGATGTCATTGTTGATGCCATCTTGTCCAAACACTTAAGGACAAAATGGATCAGAAGTCAAGAAATATAAAGATTATTAAACAAATGACTAAAATGACTTGCTGTAGCATCACTAATACTGTGTTGAATCACAATTCTCATCTGGCATGCAGTCATTGTTTATGAACAAGTCCTGCAAAGGTAATCTGCTCAGTGTATCAGTCTCTTTCTACTCAAGAAATGACTTCCCCTTGTGAGCATCGTCACAGCAGTGAGCTTGGCAGGAGTGAAAGGACAGCTTGAGTTTGTTAAAGGAATAACAAAAACAGAGAAATAGCACAATGGCTTCTTGGCAATAGCCCTTTATTGTACAGGGAGTTGTCCAGTTTACAATGATGCATCGTCCAAGCAGTTGCAGACCATAATGTGACGTGTGTTATAAAGATGTTCTGGTAAGCAGCTGCTTCAGAGCTTGATTCCTCCAGGTCTTCTCGTTTAGGCACTAAAGAATGAATGACATTTAGTTTTCATCAGTTGTCATGGTTACCTTTGTTCAGTAATTTCTAAGAAGTTTTAATGATGTTTGTATGCAATAAAGCAAGCATTTATACAATCCTTTAAAGCAACCTGATTATCTGCTAATAAATCAGGATATGCTTGAGAAGAGGAGCCCAACTGGCTGTTGAACACTGGGAAACAACTAGAGGAAATGAATGTTAGATTCAAAGCAGATTTAATATTGCTGCCACCAATCTCCAGTGTAATCATGTGAGAGAGGAAAACCGAAATAGCTGCTGTCTCCACTTACTATGCAACCGATGATAAGAGTCAGTTGGCAATGATGTCATGGTTCTGCTGATTCACATCGATGTCATGTTCTATGGGCTTCCCTGGCTACGCTTCATGTCCTGCTTCCATCACACAGGAATGTGGATTATCTGACAGACAGGGATCAACTTTACAGGTGACATGAACAAATTATTTACAAAATGAATGTCAGAACAAACAGAAACATATGAGGCGAAGTAACAACAGAAACAAGACATAATCAGGATGATTGCAACACAGTTTCAGAGCACAGTAACAATAAATCACCCTCTGACAGTTGGATTTTATTGCATTGTTGTGACAGTAAACAGGAAAATTACCATCTTGGGTTTAAATCCTTGAAGAAAACGCATCCGGAATCTGACCATTTAACACGTTGTCTGGGTTTTAGAGCAAAGTTACGACGGTCTTAACTATCATGAGTCACCCATGGGAAATTCTTTGAAGGACACTCATTCATTCACACGGGCTGTTATGGTTTTACAACATGATAGATGATAGTTACCAGAGGTCACTGACACTTATCTAATTTATAATTTGCTGTTTTATTACACGCTTTAACCGTAGCACGAGATCACATGCGCTGCTATGCATAAACACACACACACATACTTGCGGTTACAGAGACAGACTGCATGTTCCCTAGTTTTTTTTTCTGCTTCTCACTTTATTAAACTAAGTGGGAGGTTGAGAATTGAGGCCTAGCACATATCCCAGGCCTTTGTGTCTTATCTTTATTCTTCCCTTTTTTTGTACTTGGTCTTAGTGCTCCATCCCACCTCTCAACACTTCAAGAAAAAGTCTGGTTTATCTTCAACAGTCTTTATTTTTGTTTAACCCAGATTGTGATGGCCATATATCAGGTCCTCCTTTTCTTCAACCAGCACGTATGCTGGTGAGACCACTTTAGGATGATGGGAAACATTTGCCATTTCTCTTCGAAGTTCAAATTCTGAGTGAGCAAATATGTCCAGTGATATGTAAAATCTAACAGCAGACACATAGTTGAACAATTACATCGGTGCAGCTTAACAGACTGACTGTGACACATATTGACTCTTAATCTCAAATTCCTTCTTATTTCAATGTAAACTGTTGAGTGTGCATTTAATAGAAATTAGTAGATGATAAATTAGGGAGATCTTGGGACGTGGTCGTAGAATATTGAAGGTCTGGTAAGTAAATTTGTGAAATAATAATTATAACTAACACAATAAGTAGATTATTCATCCAGTGTTGACAGGAACTTTGTGAAAAGCACAGCTGTTTGTATGCAATAAAGCAAGCATTTATACAATCCTTTAAAGCAACCTGATTATCTGCTAATAAATCAGGATATGCTTGAGAAAAGGAGCCCAACCCATCTTGCAGATGTTTCTTCTACTCTCAGATACTGGAGATCACAGTGGTAATAGGACAGAGATAACAACTTTGGAGTTTCTATATCTGATTTAAATGTAATTGAAATGTATGTTTAAGTAGTTTTCACTGTTTTTTTAAATCTTGTGCGCATCTGATTTCCAAACATGGCCATCTGATCCAAGCACGCCATGGCAACCATGTCAAACTGCAATCAATCTTCTTGGTAAAATAAAAAGATATTTTTCACTCATCAGCCATAACATTACAATCACCACACTCACCATGTCCTTCTTATGCCACCAACAGATCTATTACAGGCTCAGAGTGCTGTGGTGCTTCTAGCACTGGGAGGTGGTCAGCAGGTCTTTTGGACCCTGTGGATTCTGTGAATTGGGGTTGTTTCCCACCTGTATCAACGGACTCCATCAGTTTGAGCTCCTCTTAAATAGGACAGCAATATCGACATAGAAAACCTAATAAGACCATCAGTAGATTGGTCTCAACTTTTGAACTGCTAGTATATGATATAGAATGTTATATGTAAACTTTCACTTATTTCAGCTAAGCACAGAGAAAGAACCAATGGCCATGGAAAACAAACAAACAAACAAACAAAAAAAAAAACTAAACAACAAACATCCCTTCTTAGCAAGTAAGCATAATATATAATCTAATATTAAAATGACCAAAGGTCAAATACCACAATGAAGGCTTCAAATAGGTTGCATAAAAACAGTCTTCTACATCTGTTAATATTGTATGGAATTGTTGCTGCCATATGAGGATGTACGATTGGTACATCCTTATGACGGTGGATGAACTGAAGAGTTGCATAATCATCAGTAGCTTAGAAGAATATCATGCAAAAAACTCAGGCCACAGTGTGTGCATTTTTCACAATTGACAAGTTGGCAATGCTCTAACAAGTAAAGAAAAAAAAAGGATGAAAGATCCTCCATATATGAGTGCTATTGTCTCACTACTATTACTGGCTACTTCTCAGTAAAGTCCCTTCTCATTTACTTTTAGCTCAAGCTGTGATTCACAAGAAATGCCTTTTTTTCCACTAAGAGCCACAGCAGTGAGACAGGATACAAAAACAACTGAGAAAAATGTGTTCAAGATAACCTCAGACAGATTAGTAAACTGCATTAGTCTTCTTTTTGTTGTTGTTGGTGTGTTTTGTGGTGTTCCAGGACAGACAAGTTTGTCTGGCAGTTGTTGAACCATTGACTCAAAGCCACATAGGAATCTCATTCACCTTCCATGTCCCCCCAGCTCTTCCTCTCCCTTCTTCCTTAGTTTTTCTTTCTTCTTCTTTAGTCTTTCCTTTCATCGCTTTGCCTTAGTCCCTGCCATGCCCCCCCCCCCCCCATATTAATGCCTTCACAGGCTGCTTCCCATCATCCCTTTTGTCTCAACGCTCACTCCAAATACACCAGCCTGGGGTGAGAAGCTGTTTCTTATTCCCTGTCAGAGTGATCCCAACTGGGCTGCAGCCTAATGAATCATTTCCTGCAAGATACAGTGAGAAAATCACTTTCAGAGTTTGGAGAGAGCAATCGATGCACCATGAATCTCATATGCCTCTGCTTCCGTTCTGCTTAGTATGTGGAGCCAAGCAATGTTTGTATACATCTGTACATACAAATGGGCTCAACCACACAGAAAGGGCTGATGTTGTACTTCTTTCTTTTACAGGCAGCTACTTTGGCCACAAACCTGATTAGAATGGCCTCAGACAAATGAACACATGGGCATCAGATGTTATGCCCTCTTTCACAGCAAGCTGCCTTTCAGTTCCTTTTCCATCCCCAAAGAAAATAAACTCAATTGAAATTGACAAAACACACCTTCACTGATTTTCTATGTCCGCACCTTAATGCAGGCTCGCATACTTTTTCAAGAGTGTCAACTAAAACACCCCCACCTCAGCCCCTTCAACCTGACACACACACACACGCACTTTCATACATGGCCTGCTCTCTGTCACGTACCATCTCCCTCTGGGTTTCTGGACCTCCCTGCTGCTCAAGCTGTGTGACTTGGCAGTACATACCGTTGCACAAAAAAAAGTACCCAGGAGGTCATCGAGTGTGTCTCTACTGTATATTTGGAAAAGTGGAGAAAGGCAGCAGTCCTGATACTCTGTGCACTGTGTAAAAAGTATGTTTTCACATGAAGGAGAGTGCATTCATGTGTTCAGTGTGGTGGGGTGTTTTTATGCTACATGTTACGCAGCATTAAACAGGTGGCTCCATATCCCTGTGCAGCCCTCCTCCGAGGATACACTCCTACAACTCCCAGCCTCCCTTTTAGCTTCTCAGATTTTCATTTCTGCTCTGGAATGGCATTTGTCTCACCTTGTCTCATCCAACCCCCCCCCCCCCCCACATATACTTTATTTGAACTCTTCCCCCTTTGCCCCCTTGGGCTATTTGGCTTGGCTACTCGCCCAGTTTAGTACACATTCTGTCCCCCAGCCATCACACTCATTTGGGAGGACTAGTTTCCTTCATGTGTGTTCAGCACCACCATTTACTCCCCCTTGTCGTCTAAGCGCCACTCCATTAAACAGAGGTCTCTGGCAGCCAGGCAAAGGAATGAGCCAGAAAAGAAACATGCCACATGGAAAGATTTATCTGTTTCCTCCCAACGTTAATCTAAAAGAAATGTCACAAACTTATCCACAAAATTGGTTGCTTCTCTCACTTCCAAATCGGTGACGTTTTTTTCAAGATACGGTTCAATGTCGTTTTGCCTATAATTTCTATTAGGAAAAACAAAACAAAAAACTGATGTTAGTCACACTTAATATTTTCATTGCCAGCTATTAGACCACATCAGATGGTATGGAACTGCTCATAGGACTTCCCTTGGTATTCTGAATTTCCGTCCAAATGCAAAGAAGTGAAAGAAAGCCAGGTTCTTAAAAGCTTTCCATTTTTCGTCTGCTGCTTCATGCTTCTTATATTACCGAGGTAAAGTCCAGCCAACATGAAATCCAATTCAACATTTTTTTTTCTTTTCAATGAGTTGTTTCCTTGCTCTGTTCCATAAACTCCTGCCCTCCCCACCAACAGGTTTGGCTGCACAGATTTTTGCTTTGGCATCAAGATGCTGCTATGTTTAGGTCTTTCGACATCCAGTGATCGATGTCCTCGGTCTTTGTGGAATTCCATCAGTTCAAATAAGGCATTTTCTCAGCATGAGTTTACCATCTCTCATCTGCTGTAGTTGGCATAGTGACCAACAATCTTAGCTTTCTACTGATTAGCACAGTGACAAATGGACACTTCTTGAATTGCAGCATTAAAGAACACATTTGACTGATGGGTATTTACTTTATGTTAGTCTTTTGGCTCTTGACTGTCATCTATCATCTTGTTTTTTTTTTTTCATTCTTTGAAAAAGTTTGCATGATTCTTTGGCTTTTTTCTCCCTGAAACATCCATTAATTTATTCATTCATTCATTCATTTTCTGAACCCACTGAATCTGAGCTGGAGCCTATCCCAACGGCCTTCAAGAGGCAGACTACACCCTGGACAGGTCGCCAGTCCATTGCAGGGCCCCCTGAAACATGTGTTTGTTAAAAGTAGTAGTGAATGTGCTGTCCACACATAAGCTTTTAAAGTAGAGAAATCCACATGCCATCAGTAGTAGTAAAGACGTGTAATTGGTTGAAAGCTAATGTTCAGCCCATTATGTTAAAATGTGACTGTCACGGCCCCAGATAAAGGATGTCCAGGGGAACAAGAGGTTACAACATTACATTAAGAAAAAAGCTCAGTTAGCAAACAAAAGAAGACTTATTTTTAGACCCACAGGTCACAACAAGCAGCCAAGAATGAGTGCAGGCACTCTTGGTGTTTTAACAACCAACCAACAAAAAACACAAACCAGAGCATATACTAAAGGAAGCAAAACCCAACAACAGTTACTGAACACAGTAGGTCACAGTGTTGTGACACAGACACACGCACACACACTTACACACACTTCCCCCCCAACCCCCTCCTTAAAACCCCTCACCATAGCATTACATTTGTCAATAATTGTGCTGGCTACGATAAAAGAAAAGTACAATTTGTGTCCTGCAGCTTAAACACAATGTTACATAACATTTTGTTTCTGAACTTCTGCCTTTTTCTTTTCTTTTAGATCCACTTGAGCATTTGGATCTGAAAACCAGTTTAGAAGAAACTTTTGTCTTGTTTGTTCTTGTCCAATGATAAATCGCATGATAAATCCCTTATAACAACTCACCTGGATGCTTGGTGAGGACACTTTGGAGTCTCATTATAATGCATAGGGTCATCTGTTTGAATTGTGGTCAGTTTGGATCAATGTGGCTGGATCATTGATTATTGAACTTTTATGAATTGATGTAACATTTTACTATATACTATATTCTATATTCTATATACTATATACTCTATACTATTGTTACCAATGATTTAAACAAGGAGTTACTGTGGGTTTCTGTGTGAAACGAAAAACCCCTTAACAGTTGTTACTATGTGAAAGAATATTATTGATACTATGCTGTTGCATTCAGTGTAATGATGTTGTCTTTTGTAAGTTTTTCTCAGTTTTGGTTTCCTGGTTTGTTTTGTTGTTTTTTCCTGTTCAGTCTCCTTGTTTCTGTAGCTTTTGTTTCTGTTCATAGTTTTCACCTGGTCTCGTTAGGTTAATTCACTGCGCCTGTTTCTTGTTTGGTTTCCAGGTATTTGTAGCCTTTTGTTTCAGTTCGGTTTGCTGGTTCATTGTGTTTGTTCCCTGAGTTCTGTCAGATTATCATAAAACTGTCTTGGTCCTACATCCCTGCCTGTTGTCTCTGCATTTGGGTCCTCATCTCAGCAGCATTGTGACATTTAGAGCAAAAAAAAAACCCCAAAAAAACCAAAAAAACCAAAAAAAAAACAGTTTGATCTACAGTAAAAAAAATAAAAGAAATAAATAAAAAAATCAAACCATATACCACAATATATTCATGATTAATTGATCTGGCTGAGCACATACAGGGGGAACAAATAATTTCAGAGCATACAGTTTAACCTCATCGTTATCCACTATCTTCATTTACCAACTCTGTCTTGGAAATGAGGCTGATGAGAGAAATGAGAAAGTATATTTGGTTGAGGTGAAACTAAGGATATAATCTGAAATACAATGCCTTCTGAAAACAAGAGCAATTGCAGAATTAGTTGGTGACTGTGTAAGATCACTAAATATTACTTCCATCAGCCTGTAATACAGTATATTGCAAATCTAACTGTTGCCCTGCAATGTTATACTAAGAGTAGGTGTGATGTCAGCGACAGGACACACTCAATGGGGGCCATAGTGTGTCACTACTGAGATTTTAATAATTTTGGGGGGAGGTTAACGTTACAGAGTGTGTAGCCAAGTGTTTTCTCCACTGGTCCCCTCAGGAGGGTGCAGTCATCCATCCTATTTTACTCCCATGTCCACATGTTTGCAGTGAACCTAAAATACAGATGTATCCATTACGTCAGTGAACATTCATGCATCAGTTCATTCAAGATGCTCTATCACAGTACTGGTGACCTGCCACAAGCACAATGACAGATGTCAAATACTCAAATGTGTCTGTTAGATGGTACCTCTTTTCTTTATAGTTTCCTTTGGCTTTTATTAAAAACTCATAACAGTTAAAGTCTACAGAGATTACATGAAATGATGTCAAACTAATTTTAGGTAATTCTTGTTGTTAAAATAACTTAAAAAGAAATGACTCACACTGGGGTTGCAGGACATCTAATAATCTCTTTACATGAACTCATCATGACCACAAAGACACTTTTGTGTTTTTTCCCCTCATTTTAAATCCTTGAAGTCATAAAAAAAAATCCCATAAAGACTATAAGCAATATCCTCTCAAATTTGAATGCTTTGTTATTTTAAAAAGGTCTGGCTCAGGATGTCCGAATGGAGAAAAAGAATTTTAAAATGGTTTAAAGTCAGGATAAGGGTTTATTGTGGTCTATATCAGTGTTACTGTTATAATTCTTTCCTGGCTTTATGTACATCTGCCAAATACAGCTCACAAGTTTTACAAGCTGTGTGTGCAAGTTCCTGTATAATCAAGTAAAAATCTATGAATTCTGGTAAAGATGATTGTCTTTCTTAAAAATGCAACACTGCACTGGCTTTTTTTTTTTTTTTTTTTTTTTTTTGCTTTGGACAAATTAAGCTATGCCACCTCTAGAGCAGCCAAAAACAACAATATGTGCAGGTAGTCATCCTGTGTCCATGGTAACCTATCTTACTTTACCTGGCAAATCCATATCTGCATAAATTGTCTTGGGCAAAATAAACTCTTAGAATCAGAGGGGAAAAAGAGGCCAAAGCAGAGTGTAGCTGTTGGCTTGGGCTCCTGGCAGCGAGTGGGATGGAGAGATGGGAGGGAGAGTCGACAAGAGAGTGCAGAATGTCTTATTTTTGCTGGCAGTTAAGAGGAGTGCTACCTTGGAGGCGCTTTTCAGCAGAGCCCTAAACGTTTCAGTTCCTGGCAGCGGAGTCAGCGGGGGGTGGGAGTGTGTGTAAGTAAAGGGAGGAGAAGAAAGCTTGGTCTGGAATGATGGGTGGGTGGGTATGATGAGGGGCCTATGCTGTTGGGGAGTCATCCAAAGTCCAGCATGCTTAATGGGTTCTCCTCAGCTGATTGATCTCAGTTTGATGGATTGAAACAGACACCCTGACTCTTGTCTCTGCTGCTGCTGTGGGGTTTGGCTTGTGGATGGTGGCTGAGGTATGACATGAGGGTTTATGGATAAATCTGTCTTTTCCTGTCACAGGATAACGATCTGAGTCACTGGCTGTCATTCATACCAAAGCTCTCCCTTCTTCTGAGTCATCAAATGATTCTTCCAAGACGTCAGCTTCCATGAGAGTACACATGCAAGTAGTGGTTTTTGTATTTCTGTTTTTTTTTTAGATCCATGTACTTATTTGTTAGTTTCTTGTCCCACTAAGTGCTATTTCTGGGATAGACACCAAAACCACGATGTTCAAATATAAACAAATAAAATGAAAAATCGTGGTGATAAATTTGTTGTCTGTTGTTTTTCACTTTTAGCATAGCAACTTCTTGGAAGCTTCATTTGTTTTTTGGATGTAATATTTCTGAATATCACTGGATACACCCCTTACCTTTTTTTTTCATAACCTAATTACAGAAAACCATCAATATTCCTCCAACATGTTCAAGAATTCCCAATCAAATGACTTATTCACATCTAAAGGAGATGTGATTTTTTTTTACCATGTAAGAGATTGGGTAAGAGTTTGCACAAATACATAATTGTAGTTGAAAGCTGAACTGCTGCTCCTTGTGAAGGACCCCATAACCACACAACTTTGCAGTTCACATAGAGGTAGCTCACTGCAGATGTATTAACTCCTTCTGAACCTAACCTGATTTATGTAATCAGCAGGAATGTTTCGAGTTGTGCAAGTTCACTATTTTGTCGTGCTGTAAACATGAAAGCTGTGCTTACTTCAAGAGCACTCTTTTATATCCCCTCTTTAAGAGGTTTGGCTTGGGATGATTATTGGGATAATCAAGTTGAGAAAGCTCAACGAAACACTTCCAAGTATGGCATGCGAAGGAGAGAGCTGCGTGCTCAAGCTACATGCACCTGAATGTCTCCCCTGCACTCTGTCTCAGGATCTGGCAGGGCACTGCTGTCTTACATAATGATATGAGATCACCCAGCAAAGATTTAAGGTTGTGTTTGTTGTCATAAGTCACATTGCATGGCTTTACACCCCACTAAACTTCACAGTTTTCTCCAAATGTTCATTCAAGTGTGAGCAAGAGAAAAACCTCCTGTTTTAGCGTATCTAAAATACTGCCAGCCCATGACTCAGAAATCTCTGATTAATTTTTCTCTGGAATCCTAAGTGGATGTTATAATAAACAGTCTGATCACCATCAGCTTCTGTGTCCTCTCAGTCTTTCGCTTCACGGGACTGAATGTGGCTCCTTGCATTGGAGGAGGAGACGAACAGCTTGCCAAATCCTCTAATGCTGGCAGACTGAGTAAGCGGTGTCTCCGGAACTTTGTGTTAGCCCCAGCATTTCCATAAGCACACTTCATCCCTGCTCGGTTATTCGTTATGATCCAGTTCTCTAGTGAAGCTCAAGCTGCCTTCCGGGACCTTCCACTCCCAAGTGGTTTCTCTTACCCCTTAATAAGCACTGCATGGAGTCACATCCAAGGGTTCTCCGTCTGTATTATCCTGCAAATGAAAACTTGAGACAAAGCATCAGAATGTACACTTATGACATCCTGTACACATTGGTTTTCTAAGAACTGCTTGTTCAACTGAGAATCAGTGACGCCAGTCTGTGTCCCTAACAAATCAGCTGTGGATGGTCGATTAAGTTTTTGGAATCTCCTTGTTCCTGAGGAAAATGTTTTGCTTAATTTCCAGCTTTGTGTAAATTTTGCAGGAACAAATGTTTATATGATATTATCCCTCCAAACGCTTGGAGAATAGGAGTATGAGTGAACAGACTCAGGGCAGAAAGGTTTACATGTGTCAAAGCACAAAATGTAGCTATTTTAGAGTAACAGCTCTGTATTTGTATAATTATTTCTTTGCATACTATTCATTGTCAAGAGTCACCGTTATGTGACTGTCACTTCTCTTTCTTTGCACAGAGAAAAAGGCCTAAATAGACATTTTTGAGGTAGGAGGCTGCCATGATGGCTTCACTCGTGAGGCTCAGACAAATGAAGCTCACTTTCTGGATAACACTTTATTTCTGTTTCTGTGAAGTGCATACCAGTCCTGAATTAGTAAGCGACTTATCAATGAATACACAAATTCTCAAGTCTCCATAATTGTTGGCATTTCATTTGTTTGCACTAACCATTTGCTTACCTTCAGACAGGAAAACCACAGTTGTGCTTTGGTGTAAGAGTCTTCTATCTAAGATATATTTTCACACAAAAACACCAGAAACAAAGATATTCTTTCAGTGTTTTTACACATGAATTGTGCGACTAAAGATATCAGACTATTTTGTTTAAGAATTGTTTACATTTTATGTTAGTGAGGGTAAAAAAAAGTTCTGATTGCATATTTCTTTGCTAACTAATAGAAATATCTCTTTAGTATTGCAAAAGCGCTGGATTTGTGTCTGATAGCTGCCTCTTCTCAATCCAACGATATCCCGCAGTGCTGGGAAGAGATTGTGTTACAGAAAATAGTCTTTTTGTTTTGCTTTTAGGGCTGCATTTGTTACATTTCTCAGACTCTTGCTTTACATCCATCTGCTCTTAAATATTTACAGGAATTACACAGAGATTTCAATTCTTAGTGACTTTTTTTCATTTAGTTGCTTTTTTTCCAACCTCATTTTAAAGAGTTCTGTGTAGTTCAATGTGTAGCTGCTACACATTTAACTTAAGATGGGGCACAGAGATAAGTTCTTGACTAATGAATAAAGCATAGGGTACACAGTGTCCTAGAATGTCTACACGAACTAGTGCATCCATGTGAACTCTGTGTTTTTTCTGCTTGCCACTACCTTAAAGATGCTGACATACCCGAAAGAGTTTTAAATCAGACACTGCTGCTTGTTTAAAAATGTCTCAAAGTCGAGTCAAAATAAACTTGCCGTTGTTCTACTTTTTTCCTCATTCCTTCTCAGCTGAATCCTTCGTAAAACTACTTCAACACTTAGATATTATAAAATGCCCATTTAAGATAATATGAACTGAGTAGGATCTAAAACATGCACACAAACCTTCATGATCCAAGTATGAATGATTCCAAGTGTTATTAGATCAACATATTTTCAGTGCTCAGCTCCAGCAAACATCTCTCTCAGTGATTGAAGAAACTCTGTCAGGCAATCAGAGCCCACTACAAAAGGAGAACATAAAAACAACTGAAAATGAAGCCCTGTGAATGTAAATAGCATATTGCTAAATTGTTTTGGTCTGGCATAAAGTGTTGCCAAGAAGAGGGCTTGAAGTGGGATGTCGTGAAAGAGATGGGTGGAGGGAAGCGGGTTGTGCAGCCAAATTATGAGAGAGCTTTTCTGACATGAGAGTATGAGACATTTTTTGTTAAATGGTTGCAATATTATTTCAAATCCCTGTCCAACAGCTAAAATTTCTGACACAGTCAAGCTTTTGATTCTCAGAGATGGAGGGTCATTACTTTTCCTTGTCTATGAAGCTCACAATGAATAATGACAATTGCACAAAGACAATTCAGCCTGGCTCGTGTTCGTTCTCTCTATGTTGCTCTTTGATACTTTCCAATGATTGTAAAATATTACACATTCATAGTGGATTCAGGAGATTATCCAGACTGCATGAAGCCAAGGCCACTGTTTCAGATCACAGGTTTAGAATCTGGCACAGACTCAGGTTGCTCTGTTTGATATTAACTATTTATCATCTGTTATACTTGATCTGGCCAAGAGCAATCACATTCAAAGCCTTTGGGGGGATTTTTTCTATTGGCAAATATCAGCTGCAAGGTTTTAAAGTATTGTCTTTCTGAAAGGTGTAGGTATCAGCATAATGACTCTGGTTGGGCTTCACAATGATTTTTTTTGTCAGGATTCCAGAAAAAGTTAAGGATTAGTTCTCTTTTTAGTAAGTTAGGTTTGAGCAAGTCTTGCTCAGCTTTACTCAAAATGAATAACTGTGTTTTATTAAAAGAGTAAGTTGAAAAATAAACCTTTTTTATAACTTATGTTTACTTGCTATGCTTTATTACTTTAGTAATGATGAGGCATGTTAGATAGGATGTGATTTGCCAGGAGAACATTGTTAGACTTCAGCTGCCATTGTCACCTTTTTCTTTCTCTCTATTCTCTTTTTGCATGGAGGACAATCCATGCTCTAAACTGGTCCAGCTGTCACAGTAAAGTGTTGCTATTTCACAGAACTGTGAAAAAGCCTTGAATCAACGTTAATTCCTCCATATTTTGCCTCCAAGAAGTCAGACTTGCTTGTGATATAAAAGTGGTATTGAGTAATAGGCTAGTTATCCGGCTTTCTGAAGGTCTTTCAAAGACTTTCTTGGAACATTGGCTGCATTTTCACTAATTTTCAGTCCAGTCCTTTATAGATGGATGTTGCTTTTCTTTTCATCACCTAGCTCAAATGATGAACCAGTGTTTCTACACACTACGGACACTGAGCAAAGAATCAGTTTTAAATGTTATCTTTAAGCCCTTTGTTACTTGCAGCCAACTGTAAATACATTCCATGTTCCCATTTCTTTATTGAAAAAGGCATTAGAAATGATTCCCAAATAGCTATTAGCAAAAAAAAACTGAGCACATCTCAGCACTAGCTTAACAACTGTGCCCTTGAAAATGTAAGGGAACTGGACAGGTGGGGGAGAAAAGGAGTGTCAGGTGTATGATGCCATGAAGATGATGAATAATGTCTGCAAACAATGGTCTTTAGAAACAGAAAAAAAGACCAAATACATTTTTTTGTTCAGCTGGTCCAGCTAATGTTTGCTGTAGGCTCATTAGAAATGGTTTCCAAGGAAGGGTGGCCGGCTGTTATTGAGGATGGGAAGTGGGAAGAAAAGACTGCAGCATCCCAGATTACCCAAGAATTGGGCTGAAATTTGGTGGTAACAGGTCTTACAGAGTGATGGATCCATCACAAAGCCAAAACTTCAACTTAAAGCATTGTGGCATCATCTTGGTCATCTTCCAAGTATTATTCATCCAGCAAACTAAAATGACACAGAATCTGTTTTTGCCTTGTATATTGTATTTTTAGTTATTTTTGCATGCATTCATTGCTTTGCGGCACGTATTTTCCCATTCTGTCAAAAGTTGTCGCAAGATCTTTGCATTTTACCAAATATATCTGGAAAGCAAAGATTTATGTCATCTCAGAGTTGTTGAGTGTAAAGAGATTGGAAACTACTCCCACCTCCTTACATAGTGATTTATCAGAAATATGCAGGATTTTAAAAAAAGATATATGAGGGTTTTCAAACACTGATTTACAATTTCTCCTAATGACGATCTGATCACAGTAAAGTGGAGCCCTCCAGTATCAGTAAGTATGTCAGATAACAGCATATCCCACACTATTTTTCTTTATGACGCTCCTCTTTTTTCATGTGTGTGAGAAAATGCTTCATAAGGAGCGGGAGTGTGTGTTTAGCTTTAATTCCTTTTTTCCAACATTATGTCCTCCCAGTCTTATCTGCTGTATAAAAATATTAATTTGTCACAGTCATTTCTGTTTAAACAAGTTTCAAGTAGCCCGTCTTCTATTTATTCTTAAGTATCTTTCCCACTTGCGCATGGGATATCTCTGCACCGAGCCCTTCCAATTCAATTCAATTCAATTCAACTTTATTTATATAGCGTCAAATCACGGCAATGCCATCTCAAGACGCTTTACAGACAGAGGGGAAAACATAATGAAGGCCAATTCATAATAGCCTATATAAGGAAACCAACAGATTGCGTTGAGTCCAACTCAATCTCCCATCCTGAGCAAGCACACTGGCAGTGGGAAGGAAAAAACTCCCTTTTAACAGGAAGGAAACCTCCGGCAGAACCCGGCTCAGGACAGGCAGCCATCTGCCTCTGCTGTGTGGGGGGAAGAGGACAGAAAGACAACAGACAACAGGAACTGCTACTCCCGGCCAGGGAGACCTGCTGAGACAGGAGACATACATGTTAATGATGCAACACTGTTATGGGGGGGGGTAAAAGAAAGAGATAAAGAGAAAAAGAAAGAAGCTCAGTGTATCAGGAAATGTCCCTCAGCAGTCTAAACCTATAGCAGCATAACTAAGGGATGCTAACCATCCCTAGCTATAGGACTTATCAAAAAGATAAGTCTTCAGCCTAGTCTTAAAGGTGGGGAGGGTGTCTGCTTCCCTAACACTAACTGGGAGCTTATTCCATAAGAGAGGGGCCTGATAACCAAAGGCTCTGCCTCCTGCTCGGCTCTTTGAGACTCTAGGAACCACAAGTAAGCCTGCAGTCTGCGAACGAAGTACTCTACTTGGTATATAAGGAACAATGAGGTCTTTGATATATAGTGGTGCCTGGTTGTGGAGGGCTTTATATGTAAGGAGAAGGATTTTAAATTCTATTCTAGATTCAACAGGCAGCCAATGAAGAGAGGCTAAAACTGGAGAAATATGATCTCTCATGCTGGTTCTGGTCAGGACTCTGGCTGCAGAATTCTGGATCAGCTGAAGGCTTTTCAGGGCATATTTAGGACAGCCCAGTAATAGAGAGTTACAGTAATCTAGTCTCGAAGTAACAAAAGCGTGAACCAGTTTTTCTGCATCACTCCGAGACAGAATGTCCCTAATTTTGGCTATATTACGTAAATGAAAGAAGGCTGTTTTAGTAACCTGCTTAATATGTGGGCCAAAGGACAGGTCAGGGTCAAATATTACTCCAAGGTTTCTCACTGTAGCACTGGAAGCTAAAGTAATGCCATCCAGGTTCATTACAAAACCGGAAGATTTAGCTCTGAGTTTTTCAGATCCAACGAGAATTACTTCAGTCTTATCTGAGTTTAAGAGGAGAAAATTTCTAGACATCCAAGTCTTTATGTCTATGAGACAATTTTGTAGCCTATTGGGCTGATTTGTTTCATCTGGTTTAAAGGATAAGTATAGTTGAGTATCATCTGCATAACAATGAAAGTTTATTCCATGCTGTCTAATAATTTTGCCTAAAGGGAGCATATATAGCGTGAAGAGTATTGGTCCAAGTACAGAACCTTGAGGAACTCCATGACTTACTGTAGTTTGGGAGGAGGACTTGTCATTTACACGAACAAACTGAAATCTATCAGATAAATATGATTTAAACCAGCTTAACGCTGTACCTGTAATTCCAATCACCTGTTCTAGTCTTTGTAACAGAATGTTATGATCGACTGTATCAAATGCAGCACTAAGATCAAGCAAGATAAGTACGGACACAAGTCCTTTGTCTGAGGCCATAAGAAGGTCATTAGTAACTTTCACCAATGCTGTCGCAGTACTATGATGAGCTCTAAATCCTGACTGAAACTCCTCGCATAAATTATTTCTGCTCAGGTGGGCATGTAGCTGAGCTGAAACTATTTTCTCCAGAATTTTGGACATAAACGGGAGGTTAGATATAGGTCTATAATTTGCTATCACCTCTGGATCCAGAGATTGCTTTTTAAGTAAAGGCTTGATTACAGCAGTTTTAAATGATTGTGGTACATATCCTGTCACTAAAGACATATTGATAAGATTTAGTAGTGATGTATTAATTAAAGGGAAAATGTCCTTAAAGAGGCTCGTTGGGAGAGGGTCTAAGATACAGGTGGATGGTTTAGATGAAGCTATTATTTTAGTTAATTCAGAGGGTTGGACAGGACAGAAACTATTTAGACACAAGTCAGATCCTGGTTCTAAGGATGCTTCGGAGACCACAACAGGCTCAACATTATAGGTAGAAGGAAGAGTATTGTGAATTTTCTAATAGTGTCAATTTTATTCCTGAAAAAATACATGAAATCATCACAGCTAAGTGAGAAAGGAATACATGGCTCCACAGCGCTCCGGCTCCTAGTAAGCCTAGCTACAGTGCTGAAAAGAAACCGAGGGTTGTTTTTGTTTTCCTCTATCAATGATGAATAATAAGCTGTTCTTGCCGTACGTAAGGCTTTTTTGTATACGCTTAAACTTTCTTTCCAGGTTAAGTGAGACTCCTCTAGTCCTGATGAACGCCATCTTTTTTCCAAACGCCTTGATGCCTGTTTTAGAGCTCGAAGCTGGGAATTAAACCAGGGAGCCTTCATAATCTTACCTAATTTCTTCTTCTTTAGGGGAGCAACATTATCCAAGGTTGTACGCATTGAAGCTGTTATAGTATCAGCATGTTGATCAATCTGAGCAGGAGTAAGGCTTAAAGGGGGACTCTCAGTCATGCTAACACATGGTAGATGTGAAAAAATTGATTCAATTGATTGTTTAAATTTTGTAATATTATTGTCTGATAAACATCTACTATAGTAGAATTTATTTTTGGTCAGTGAGTAATCAAATAAAGTGAATTCAAAGGTTAACAAGAAGTGATCGGACAAGACAGGGACAAGACAGACAACGCCAGACAACAGAGCTGGGCTCAGACCAAAGTTCTCATGTTACTTGAGAAAATACACAGAGTAATAATCTGATTTATTTCCCCCATTTTTAAAAACCAATCACACATGTCTTTTTCTTAGAGACACTTCAATTTGCCTCTTGAACAAGGTTCCAGTCTGGCTTGCTCTGTAGTGGTGCCAGTGGTTTGTTATCTACAGAGAATATGCCCCTATCGCTGACACTGCAAATGATTGATGGTCTCTTAAAGGTGCTGGAAAGTAAGAAAGTACCTGTTACTTCTATCTGAAGGTCCACCAGACTATTAATCTGAAGATGAATTAGATCATGCTGTATTTGTGGAAGATATTTGCTTTTGAGGTTTGGCAAATACAAGGAGAATCTTTGTCTTGGTTATGGTGAAATCTTGCCAAATATGGATGTCCTTAATGGAAGATAAGAAATTACAGCTGTTTAGACACTGGAGAATGTCCATGGTGAAGATGTGAGCTATTAAGTGTTATAAATGTTTGCCATGTCACCTTATTTTAATAAAGGAAGGCTGCAAACTACAGAAGAACAGTAAGCTTCCCCACACATCCTCCACACCCTTTTATTTCATCCCAGCTTCGCATCACAATGCTTCGCTGGTAGTCAGGGAAACTCTATAACATGAATTGTGAGTGACAGGGTTGCTCAGTTCCCATCCTAAACAATCTAAACAAACAAAGACCAAAAAGCACAAACTGGCGGTTCAGTCGATGCGAACTATTCTTTCAGACCAGGATGTGAACTCCCATCCATTAATAAAAAGCAGCCACGTGCTCATACTGTCCACCACACATCACCTCCTCTGGCATCTCTTCGAAATAATTGTTTGTTATATGGAAAGAAATGTTGCACATGGAAACACATATTGTGTGTTATTTCATGCTAAGGGTTCTCTCCTTGCCACTGTTCCAAAATCATAACCTTAGCAAAGACAAAAAAGCAAGAACGAGCCGTCCCACCCTGTAATAATGAGTTGAGTAATTGTTTATTGAAAGGAGTCACTTCACATCTCCTTCTGATGGTTGTGTGGGGTTGCATGACAAGTAAAAGGTCACTTACTGTTAGACCATGTCAATGATGTGTTTGAAAAATACTGTCATAGGCAGGATACTTAACTTGAGGGTGGCACGACTTGCTTATAATTTCAACTGGAACATAATTATACGTCCTGCAAAGTCTTTATGACTATGACCTAATTCCACATGGGGGTTTCAGGAGAAAGGAAACACTTTCTGAGCTAACAACTTGAACATCAAACAAAAACTCTGGAATATATTACTGTGAATAAAAGCCCACATCGCACTTTTCTCTCTTGTTTGAGGACAGACTTTGGTTTTGATATTAAAGTTTAGCTTGAGACCTGCTTTCAAAGATGGTACACTGGTTGGAAAAAGGCAGGATTATTCAAGTAGCTGGCAACCACAGTGTCTTTTTGTGTTAATCTTGTATAAATATTTCTGTCAATAGAACTTGAAGGTGTTTGTTGCAAAAATACCACAGCTGTACTGAGATAAAATGACAAAAAAGTTGATTTTGCATGAATTTCCTTTTATTTTTTTACAGATACTTATTTTTTTACTTGATACTTAAATTAGCTAAGGCCTGTTTACATATCAGACACTTGGGTCAGTGTGGATATAATACACTGTTCAGAGAAGCACTTTGTGCAAGAGTGGGGTAAGAACACATTATGTCCACTGTGTGTGTCAACAAGTAATAGCACTGGACAAAAGGGTGAGATTTTCTGGAGCGCTTTGTCTGTCTGCTTCCAAGAATGCTCACAATACGTTACTTCTGATTCTGTGACTGCAAGCAAAGGAGATTTTGGAGAGGAGGGGGTACAAGGGGAGGTTTTGTAGGAGGTCACTGTGTGGTTGTGTGTACGTGCAGAATATGAGTAACCTCAGAGCTGAAAAACTGTCAGTCACTATGCTTTTTCAGTTTTCTTTTCAGAAGTGAAGTGCGGTAGGCCAAAGGCTGCGGGGGTATGTGCATCGCTGAAAGGGTGAGTAAGGGTGAAAGGGAGTCTTTCAGCTGGACACGTTTCATGAATGTTTTGGGAAGCAGTGATAGAAATGGGGGAGGTCAAACAGCCCATTCCTTCCTCTGGGGTCCTTGCAGTGTCAGAGCCTGTAAAAGTACAGAATGTCCTGCGCCTGCCCCGTGTTAACCCAAACGAAAACTAGTTTAGCCGCAATGCTGCTCCTGCGAGTACGCAGGTAGACTCAAGATTCACTCATTCAGGTGGCAAGGAGGACGAATGCATAAAAGATAAATGTGCAGCATTGTGTGGCTTAGATGTTTATAAAATATGGAAAGTAGGTTAAAAGGGAGGATTTTAAATGATGCAACCTTAATTTGAAATCCCACCTCATTAAAGATGTTGGTGGTAATAACTGGTCTAAATGCTAGTAAATAGAAATTCACAGTTTTGTATGGTAACTATTTCTTACATATAAGCATAGGAATCCATTCATTCAACTTCTAACTAAAACGCATCTGTTTAATCCCTTCATGTACCTTACAGACTGGTTGGCACATCTCTCACAAAGAAAGAGTTTATTTTAAATTAATCCTTAGATTGAGCCCAACAGCAGGGATCATTAATGTAATTAAACTGATAACGTAGGTGTTGTAGCAATATGTGTGCTTTTGTGAACATGAAACATGAAAATATGCAAATTCTGGTAGAACTGCAAGATAAAATCTTGAACATGTAAACAAGTGATATAAGGGTGCTTGGAATTAAAGTTTTTCATCTTAAAAGGTGCCAAAATATCTGCAAAATTCACGAAAGTTGTACAGAAAAAGACATTTATAATCAATTATTTTTTAGATTATTAATACATCTTCAGGTAGTTTAGTTTAGAGGTTTTTGTAGGTTCACTAAAAAAAATGTGCAAGATAATATTAGCTGTTGTGTTCTGCTGTACTAATGTATGCTTATCTCATGGAATTTCCTAAAATATAGCCTTTTATAAGAAATTTTGACCTGCTCACTGAAAAAAAAATATTCACACAAAAACAACAACAAAGCTCAGAACGGTCCATGTTAAATATTCACAGCCTGCATGTTCAATTTCTCCAACAAGAGCATGCAGACTGTTACCCACATTAATGTTTCACAACACAGAGACCAGACATCAGCATCTATTATTATCTCTGTGACTTTTCCAAGTCCTATAATTCTCAACACCACTGTTGATACACCCAACAGACTCTGATATTCATCAGAACAAAATGTTTATTGTACATTCAAGGCTCCTGTCACAAAGTAGAGCACTGACTCACACTGGATTACATTCATTATATTACAAAACATTATTTAGCAATTCTAAAACTGCTGCTTATTATTCAGGCAGTGGGAGCTGCCTAAATAATGTTGTACAGTAGTGAAATATTTGTATCAGAGGAAGAATATAGAATAACTAAGCTATAAATTAGTTTTACACAGGTTACATTTGTTATTACAATATGTGATTGTTATGTGTGATTTCATAGTACATGAATGCATGTGGCTTGTTTTTGGATGAAGCTCTGACACACAAATATATAATGTGCATTGGGGTGAAACCACACAGCTAGGACATAATAACTTCCTGTAAAGAAAAATCAAAATAAAACCAAACAAACAATAAACAAAAACAAAAGTGCAATATTAAAACAGTACACTTAAGCTGATGAATTGTGTTTTTAGGGCAACGACAATCAGCTCAGAGTTGCAGAGTGTGGATTTTTTATTTTTACACACAATGTAAAAGCTTATTGCATTTTTTTTTTTAAAGTTCTGATTGCCTTATGATGTAAAGAACACATACCTGTTTTATGGACAACACATGACTGAACAGATTTTTACTGGGTTTTCAGTAATTCTCCCCTGAGTTTGGCAGTGATCTTGTAATCTAAAGGCTTCAGTGTTAAACCATACGAGTAGTTTAGGGAGAAGTCCTTTTCTGGGCACTTTTCAAAGCAACATTGATGGAGTAAAATTGCAAAGAACAAAAATATCTCAACTTTGGCAACCTGGTCACCAATACATCTTCTCTTCCCTGCTGAAAAGATCATCACGCTGTTGGTGAGATCTTTATCTAGGCAGCCATTTTCATCCAAGAAGCGGGACGGGTTAAATTCATGAGGGTCTTTCCACCTTGAGGAGTCATGATTGACAGACCACTGATTGATGAAGATCACCATGTCTTTGGGGATGCTGAGACCACTGACTGTGACATCAGAGGTGGTGGAGTGGGGAATGGTGACAGGGACAAAGCTGGTGAAACGCATGGTCTCATAGATGAAGGCGTCCAGATAAGGCATGTGAACTCGGTCTTCAACAGATGGGAGCCTTTGTCTCCCCACCACTTTGTCAACGAGCTCATGGAGTTTGGTTTGAATGTCAGGGTGCTTCGCCAGCAGGAGGACAATCCAGTGAAGAGCAGTGGAGACGGTATCCATACCTGCACCAATCAAATCAGCCACCGTCGCCTCTGTGTGGTCCTTGGTGAGCTCGGTGTCACCGTCAGCCTCCTTAATGGCACCAATAATGGCATCGCTGATGTCCCTCGTTACTTCTGGATCAAAAGTCTCTCGATGCTCATCCACCTTGCTTTTTACAAACATATAGAACTCTTTATTCAAGTATTTGAAATTCTTGAAGATACTGTGGACAGGATTGTGGAAAGACTGAAGCCAAGGCATCACATCAACCAAGCTGCCAGCCCCTACAGTCTGTCCAAACTGATCTATCTGGTGCAATAAGGCTCTAAACTCAGCATCATCATGTCCGTATCGCTTTCCAAAGCATAAGGCACAAATCACGTTTGCAGCAGCTACAGTCAGCTCATGAGCAGGGTTGAAGTATTGGTTCTGAGCACTGAGTTGAAGAAAAATCTTAACCAGCTCTGCTGCTTCAGCCACAATTTGCAGCTCAAAAGCTTTTTTTGTTTGACTGTTGGCAGATGAGAATGCTCTGATTGTTGTTTGAGCAATTTTCCTGTGCATCCTCCACTGTTTGCTGTAATTTGTGAAAGTCAAGCTTTTCCCTCCTGAGATGGAGCGAAAAGACACAAAGTCTGGTCTCCCTGCAAACTCTGTGCTGTGCTGTACCAGGGCCTGATGGATCACCTGGTCTCCATTCAGCACCACAATGTCGGTGCTGCCCAGTCTTATCTGGTACACGTTGCCATATTTTTTGGCAAGTTTGGTGAAGGTGATGTGAGGCATCTGGCCCAGCTGCAAGGCGTTTCCCACTACGGGCCAGGCGAAGGGTCCTGGGAGTCTCCTCTTGAGCCTGATGTTTCTGACCCACAAGCAGGCTTCCAGACAGAAGAGGAAAACGAAAGAGGCAACCAGAGCAGGATGGACCTGTCCGCTCCATTCCCTGATGATGCTGCTGCTCTTCACACCAAACTCTGCATCCATTTGAGCCATTGCGTTACTGCGCTCTTTGTGATCCACTGTTTCAAATACAGATTTTACTTAAAACAGGAAATCATTTAAATTCTTTAAATGGTTGTAGATATATAAAAATTAGATGTTATTTCTAGAATAAGAAAATTTGACTTGAAGCTCTCCAAGCAGTCCTTAAAAGCTATCTCACCCTTCCTCCTGAGAAGCTGGTAATAAGCGTTCGAGCGGTTCGCAGAGATGCAGCTCGTCTTCAGATGACCACTTCAGAAGAATGCAGATTCACGACTTAACACTTCGCTTATATGTATCTCTATGGTGGGAGTGGTCAGCGACTCAGGTTTTTTATTTATCTCTCCCCTCCCACTTTGACCTCAGTCTGCAGACCTCAGCTCTGTTCCCACTCAGACCTCCTTTCCTTCCAGCATTGGATAGAATAATGTTGGAACAGGAGACTTGCTACTTACTTGGCCATGTGGCCAAAAAAAAATGACAATTTTAAGTTTTGCTGCCAAAGAATGCAACATAAGAATAAACGAGTTATCAGGCTGCATGATGCAAAGTTGTTACAAGTGAATACAATGCACCTGTATTCATTATTTGCATAGAATATACAATGATATATTTTCCAATTCGTTTTCCGAAACTGTTTTAAATGATTTATTTTTGTGATTTACATCCAAGCTGATATTTCTAAGTGCACACAATTAAAGGAGTTCTTAAATATCAGCATGAAAGCTGTTTATCCAAACGCTGCGCAGATACAAAGAGCAAACTCTAATAAGCTTAATAAAATGTACATACATAATGCCACTGAAGTTATAATAGAACTTTCAAACAAAGAGTTGAGGATAATGTAGCTGTCAGGGTTGTGGCTGCAATAAAGTCATTTTAAAAATAATTTGGAAAAAAAAGACACCAGCCGTGAATCTGTCCTTGTTTGATGCTTGTGCAACAAAGTAGTTTTAAAAAGCTGTAGCTTGGGTTTTAGTGATATTCAGCCACAAATAAAATATCCCAGAGGTTTATGTTAATGGAAAAATCTGTAATAACAGACATTTAAACAACTGTGATGCCTAATATCACCCTGTTGGCAAATATTTGTCAGCACTAAAGGAGCAGAGAGTGCATTGAAAAGAGAGAAACTGTATGTAGTTTCATACCACTGCCAGGATAGACGTCCCTTCCTCAGCAGGTTTAATGGAATATCGTGATGCTTTTGCTGTACCTCTTTGAGCAAAATCAAAATGCACACACTTGACTGTTCACAACTGACTTTTATTCATTTCGAATACAGCTTATTTTTCCATTGTACAAAACCTCAGCAGGCCTTGAATGTGAAAGCAGACATCACAGATTGAATGCTTTAACAGTCAAGGCCTTCTGAGTTTACATTTTTTGCCTTGACGAAGACAGAAAAACACATCCTTTTGATAACATCAATTCTCAAACACAGAGGCTTGATGAGAGTGCACTGACATCCAAATAAGCTTTGCAAAAGGTACTGTAAACAAACACAGTTTTGAGAGTGCCTTATAAGTGAGAGAAACTTGTTGCACATGTGTTTTGTTGTATTGGTTAGATGTGTTCAGCATGGGGTAGTAACAGTGCTTGTACAGTTGAAATGAACCTCGGATGCACAGTCTAAGGATTCATGGTCCACAGTGATGTCTCGTTCAAAAGTGATGGATCCTCCATGATGAAAAAGTTCTTTCTCGCTACCCATCTTCATAATCATGTTCATTTTCTCTCTTTATTTTATCAAGACGCTTTATTGAATATTTTCTTATGCTCTGAGTACAGTAGATAATGATAAAACTTAAATATTGTTTTGCCGTACCTGAAATATGAAATAAATGGCAAAGGTAAAATATTTGTACACACAATAAACGACAACAATAAGTCATCAAGAGACTCAACATTCACAAGTATTTCATATACAGTTATAATAGCTTAAGTGTAGCTGATTTTTGCATACATACCTTCATGCTTAGTTAGTGAATGTAAAACACAAAGCACAAAACCTGGAGTTATGTACAAAATCTGATCAAGTATAATATTTTGTGAAGAAATGTAATACTTCCCATGCTTCCCCACAGTCCAAAAGCTTAAATTTATTTGCATCTGACAACTTTGAAGAGTTATTCTCAGTCCTGCACAACAAATCAAACACAGATCATGTTGAGATATGCATTAAATATTCCTTTTAAATATATGAAAAACTTACAGCAAGACCATTTAGTGCAGGCACATAGATACTCACTGTTAAGTGTCATTGGTGATAAACTGTTTGCGGGAGTCACATTATGCGGGGGCATGCTGTTCATGCTGGGGAAACTAAGCCAAGCCGCTTTCCCCTGAGCTTGGTGCTCACGCTGAATTTGAGGGGCTTTAGCGTGAGCCCGTAGGAGCAGTCAAGAGTGAGAATCTCAGAGGGGTCGCTTTCAAAGCTACACTGGTGCAGCAGGATCGCTGTGAATAAAAATACCTGCACCTTGGCGATCTGGTCACCGATGCAGC
This sequence comes from Telmatherina bonti, assembly GCF_933228915.1. Lineage (NCBI taxonomy): Eukaryota > Metazoa > Chordata > Actinopteri > Atheriniformes > Telmatherinidae > Telmatherina > Telmatherina bonti. Next base: position 14,619,129 of record NC_136631.1, read on the forward strand.
GCCTCTTGCCTGACGAAAAAATCATCACACTGTTGGTTTTGTCTTTATCCAGGGCCCCGTTTTCATCCAGGAAACGTGACGGGTCAAACACTTGTGGGTCCTTCCATTTTAGAGGGTCATGGTTGACAGACCACTGATTGATGAAAACCACTGTGTCCTTGGGAATGTGGAGACTGTCAATGGTGACATTTGAGGTGGTGGAGTGGGGGATGGTGACTGGGACAAAGCTGGTGAAGCGCATGGTCTCATAGATGAAGGCGTCCAGAAGAGCCAGGCTACTTCTGTCCTCAGTTGAGGGCAGTCTGTCTCTGCCCACTACTTTGTCTATGAGCTGCTGCAGTTTGGCTTGCATGTCTGGGTATTTGACCAGGAGAAGGAGAATCCATTGCATGAAAGTCGACATTGTGTCTTGTCCTGCTCCCATCAGATCTGTGACAGTAGCCTCAACAAATTCCTTGGTTAGCCTGCTGTCTTCTCCATGTTCAATCACACTGATGATGGCATCACTCATGTCCCGGGTCACTTCAGGGTTGAAGGACTCTCTGTGCTGCACCACTTTATCTTTTACAAAAGTGAAAAACTCCTCATTGAGGTTTTTGAAGTCCTCATAGATACTGCGGACAGGATTAGGGAAAGACTGAAGCCAGGGCATAACATCTACCAAGCTACCTGCGCCTACTGTCTCTCCAAACTTGTCCACTTTTTGTAGCAAGGTACTGAACTCTAGGTCATCGTGTCCATATCGCCTCCCAAAGCAGAGAGCACACATAATATTAGCAGCAGCTACTTTAAACTCTTGAGTTGGGTGAAAATACTGTCCATTAGAGCTCTGTCTCAAAAATACCTGCACCAGCTCTGTGGCCTCAGCCATAACATGCTGCTCAAAGGTTTTTTTGGTCTGACTGTTTGCAGAGGAAAAGGCTCTGAGGCTGGACTGAGCAATTTTCTTGTGTGCTTTCCACTGTTTGCTGTAATTAGTAAATGTCAGACTCCTGCCTCCAGAAATCATCTGGAAAGAGACAAAGTTTGGTCTCCCTGCAAACTCTGTGCTGTGCTGTATTAGAGCCTCACGGATTGCCCGGTCTCCATTCAAAACCACAATGTCGCTGCTGCCCAGTCTTATCTGGTACACGTTGCCATATTTTTTAGCAAGCTTGGAGAAGGTGATGTGAGGCATCTGGCCCAGCTGCATGGCGTTGCCCACCACAGGCCAGGCGAAGGGTCCTGGGAGTCTCCTCTTGAGCCTGAGGTTCCTGACCCACAGGCAGGCTTCCAGACAGAAGAGGAAAATGAAAGAGGCAACCAGAGCAGGATGGACCTGTCCGCTCCATTCTCTGATGATGCTGCTGCTCTTCACACCAAACTCAGTGTCAAGTGCCATTGTGACAAAGTGTCTGCACACTTCTTTTTTTTTTTCCTCAAGGATGAAAAAGTCTGTCAAGTGCTTGAATATTTGTGAGAAAAAAATACCTCAAGGTTCCATGCAAGCTAAGAAAAATATTTAAATATGCTAATCAGATGCCTGTGAAGTCTATGTGATCAATTTCACTCTCTTTTTTTTGTCTTAGCAAGTCCTGTCATCTAGATTTAAGGCTTAAGTGCCTGCTTTTGCTTCACTCCAGTGTCTTATATGTTGTGCAGTTAGTGGGCAGGGCTCAGGATAACTTTTATACTCCTCCCATTGTGGTAGCCCTGCAGACCCCACTATATTATCTCTCTGCTGTCGGTTGCTCTTTGAGGCGCGCGCTTTAGAGTGTCGAGGGAGACCGTGAGCGAGCTGCATGACCGACCACTCTGCAGACACAGAGAGAGAAAGAGAGAAGGAGGGAGTAGTAAAACAAACATTCAGCAACTGGTGACCGATTGAGCTGAAGCTGCTTCCAACCAATTTGTTTTACTAATTGGAGGATTTACAGAATTAGTCATTTTTAAAGAGAAAATTGATTTTTCTCTCTGCTTGGATTTTTTTTGCGTATGGTTTGTCCAATATAGCTCAAGAAAAGTGTAGGAATAATTCGTCTCCTAGGCTTAAATGTATTTTAATTGACCTTAATATGACTGTGCCTTTCACTTGATGTAACATAATTATTAATTTAACTTGCATGCCGTAGTAGTTTAATAGTTAAATTTATCTTCTATTCTGAAATGAGCCACAGCATTAAACCAAATGTGAACGTGTGCAGCAGCCTTGTAGGGGCCAAAGAAATAATGCACATCACATATATATATATATATATATATATAAAATATATATATTAAAAAATATATAAAAAATTTTTTTTTTTCATTTCTTGGTACTTGCTTGGTGTAAACTTCTAAAGGAGTGTGGCACTCTGGGTATAGTTGCTTATACCTTTTTTTTTCTTTTGTCCTTCTTTCTTCCTTAGTTCAGGCCCATTATTCATTCTCACTTTAAAGAGAACCAGAATATGTTAAGTGAGTGTTTATGTAACAGATAATTCAGAGCAGACAAACCATCAATTATTGATGCTCGAATCTTGTTATCTCCAAGAAATAAACCATGCCACTGCATGAGCCCAGACGTTACATCATAGTACAGCAAACTTCAGGTCCCATCTCAGCAGTGATTCCAAAAGCGAAATAGGAAGACAAATTGTGCATGTTTATGTTTTTATTCTGTTTTATTTATTTATTTATTTTTTTGTCATCAATAATGAAAAAAAACCCCACCAAGTCCATAAAGTTGCATTAATAGTTATGTTGGCTGAAAAAAAAGTTCATTTCATGTTTGTCTAAGGTGATGTTATTTCTCCAGGCAAAACATTCTCCATCTCAGTGCAAATTTGTTTCTTGTTTTTCCACCAACTGAGAAGTTTATTTTTGCAGGGCAATAATGACGCTAATTTGAGACACTAACACATTTCCAAAGTCGGGCAGTGAGCGACTAAACCCATGACTTACCTCACAATCTCAGGCAGTCACCATCAGCATAAATAAAGTAGAAGGTTGATGGCAGACGCTGCAAATGACAATATGTTTTACAGCACTTATTCAATGTGAACATTATTTTCCATCAGATGGGTTTTCATGTTGTGTAGAAGCAAATGGGTGAAAATTAGAACGTATAACGATTTGCTGTAAAGTCATATGGGGATGGATGTGGTTGGACTTGCTAATTCTCATAAATATTTTGCATGAACACTCCATGATCTGCATCGACCCAAAACAGATCGAAGTGAATATGAGAACAAATACAAAGGTGACATTATGTTATAACTACACTCCATGTTGTGTGTCATTCTATCACAGCAATTTCCCTGAAAAAAGTCTTTCGCAGATGTGGCGAGCTTTCAGAACTCTGCCCCAGAGCTGTTTGTCTTGAGCAATGTGGTGTGGCCAAGTACCAAAAGCCCCCAGAATGATTCTTCGGTTAACCAAAGACATTGTGATGTCTTCAACTACTTTGCCTGCACTGGGACTGACTATTTCATTTCTCCACTCTTCCTATAGAGGGAATCCCCCCCTCAGCTCACCAACCCCACCACTACCTCCTCTCCCCTCCTAACATGAGCCTGCTCCTCATACACATGTGGCTACTCACAGCCCCATCATGCTAATTAGAGCCAGGTTTGTGGCTGAGGAAGGGGGGTGCTTGTTTGGGATGGAATGGGCTTGTGTGTATGTGTATGGTAAAGGTGGGCAATGGGGTTGAAGAAAGGGAGGCAGAATGGGGGTGTCATATGTGCATTTTGCGTGTGGCTGCCGTGTTTGCCTTTGATTAACTCTTGTAACCTGGCTGTGAAAGTTTGGCCCTGACCCTGCATTGACTCTGACTGAGGGGGTATTACTCAGGGGGGAGGGTGCTTAGGGCAGCGGGGTGGAGGCAAAAAATGGGGTCTGTATGTCATGTGCTGGCGGGTGGGCACGCTCACTGGACCAATGGTAGACCGGCTTGCCCTGTCTCTGGAGCTAATCATTGTTTACTAGTCTCATTTCCACTTCTCAGTGAGCTACTGTCACGCACAGCACCGACAGGGAGGCAGGAAGAGGGAAGAGGGGGCTGGAGCTCATAGAGATAGTGAGACGGTGGGGAAAGGAAAGCCAGGGGTCCAACAGGCAATTGGAGAGCTGGTGGAATTTTAAGAAAGCAAAGAAAGGAATGAATCAGGAGTGAAGATTTTGAATGTGTGAGAACAAAGTTGGGCCGAGCCAAGCCAAAAACAACTCTGACAAACCAGTAAACAGACCAGCAGCAAACATTCTGTGGGCCAGCGCCATCTCAGGCAGCCAGAGGGTAACCACCGGACATTGCTAGTCGGAGATTATGTTTGAAATGAGAGCGTTTTCTCCTGCCAGACCACAGGATGAGGAAAGCGATACTTGAAAATTGTTACTGTCTGACCCGATTGTTGTTTGTGTGTAAACAGCCTGAGAAAAATACAAGTAAAGCCACAACTGACTCCAGCGTTGACATACCAGTGGATGTCCACTCTGGACTGGGAGTTTAAGTGGTATTATAAGCAGTTTGTTAAACTGTGGGGGTAACTCAGAAAAAAAGACATCTCAATTCCAAGGTATTGAGCTAATCTTTGCTGTTTTTCTGTCTTGACTATGTTAAGAAGTGAACTAGCATGTGGCCAGGTAGAAAATTCAGTGGAGCATCGAATACAAAGCAGATTAAAAGACATAGAGACTTAGACTAAAATGGAAAGCTCCCACTGCATAACATGAAAATAAACCAATTATGTTGGTTTACACATGTTTAGACCTTGCAGATGAAACACGGACAGTTCATTGTGTATGTGGCAAAACTGTCCTTGAAGCTTCCCCTTCTACAGAAAACAACAATAAATTTAGAGTGTGCATTAGGTGACAGAAACTAATTTCAAACATTTTGCATGGGGAAATTGAGGAAAAAAATGACTTTGTAGCTTATGTCTTGAATTATTACTTCATTATAATTTCAAAGAAGTAACGTTTTTATCTGTCTGCATTTATCTGTTTTATCTGTCTGTCTGTTTGTTTGTATGTTAGCAGCTTTAAGCTAAAACTACTGGATATATTTTTAGGAAATGAGCTGTATGACGGAGGTCTGTGCTGTCCGAGTGTTTTTTTTTTTTTTAATTTTAGTTTTCTACTGGGTTCAGCAGCTGTTGGAAACTTCTATGCAAATGTTATGGTGAAAATTTCAGAATTACACTTAATGTGTTTGTTTGGATGTAATGCAGACTAGAAGAGAACAATCATAAGTGGGTGCTCAAGGTACTAATCACAGTTATGAACTGTGCGATGATCCAAGCTGCATCATTGCCAGGCACATGATAAAAATATTGTTGCTGATTTATCAGCTAACATGACTAAAACAGCAGTCAGTGCATGTTCCCCACTTCCTGATAATATTACATGTGAATAAATGATAGCATTGACTTTAATATATTTAAAAATAAATAGATAAATATAGTTAATGCTCTTACTTTAGCACTAAAACTCTTTCCAAATCCTACACCCCTGACATACCAGACATACCAGTGCGTATTGTATGCTTGGGTTGGACAACTTTCTATGCTTTTTTTTATAGACTCAAAACCTGCTATATTCTTATTTATAAATTTGTTATTGGTGTACTCTAAAATTATACACACACTGATACTGCATCTGTCAAAAAGGTGCTGGAACTCTCTGTCTTTGTTTCTACTCCTGTTTTCTGCCCCAAATGTTGATTCTGAGCATGAAAAGCATTTAATATTATCCCTGCATTGCTTGGTATACTCTGCAGAAACACTTAATTCTTGACCAATTATGTCTCTTTTTAGCCTTTTATGCCAGTGGTGTTAAACTGTATGAGGTTTTTGTATCTTAAACTTATGTTATTTTAACTTATGTGGGTTTATAGTTCTCTTTTATACCTACAGCTATATTTGATTTGATTTTAGTGTGTTGTCATGGTATAACTGCTGGCTCGAGTTGCTGTCTATTGCTCAGGAAACTTTTGAAAATGTCATTTTAGAGCTCAAGAGTTTTTGTTTTTTTTTTGGTTTAATAAAGACTTTGTGAATAATTATAATCATTTTAGTATGCTGATAAAGTCCAAACGTTTTTATCCAGGAAAATAAAAGGTTAAAAATAATCTAATACTGATGTCTGCATTCTTGGTTTAAATTCATGATTGAAACAATGAGCTAAATGAAGTTTATTTGTATACCGGTAACTATTGTGTAAAACCCCAGTCACACACAGTAATACTGAAACATTCATAATAACTAACATTTCCATGTTTATAGCCCGCAAATTGATGTCCTAGTGTTACAGGATGAAACAAGCTAAAGAAAACCATCCACAGAGAAGCTCAGACAACTTAAATTGGGAATTAGAAAAATCTATTTCAATGGCTAGAATTTACAGAATCCCCAAAGTCAGTGTTTCTTATACGTACATTAGGCATGTTAGATTCTGTGCTGAGCCCAAAAATGTGTCACTGTAGCAAATATCAAACTGCCCACATGAGAAAGGAGGCACACACATTTGGAAATGCTTTCAAGAATGACTTATTGTCCCCTAAAACATTTTTCGACTCTATTCAAAAGTCTAACATGAGACTTTTATTGATCCAATCCAGGAATGACTCTCTGCACAGTTTTCACACTTGACAGGAAAATTAAGAAGTAATCAAAATGATTGTGTTATAGTAAAAACATCAGAAATTGGCTGCAGGATGAAATTCACTGGAAGTTCTTCTAAAGTGTCACATGGTAATTTAGTTCATGATCAGGAATGAAGGTTTTCTACATAGCATTGACTAGAATGTGTTTTATGCAGCAATTACAGTTTAGACATCTGGCCCACATGGTTATAATTTTGAGATCTAAACAATATTCTTTAATTGAAAATTAAAAATGCATTATTAAAATGGAAATTCTATTGTCAATGTATATTTAAAAAAATGCTAGTATTGACTGAAAATAATAAATATATTGGTTTGACGACCCTGCTTTTAGATATACTGCTCTTGAACAAAACTTCCTGTATTTATTTATTTAATGTCTGCATTAATATACACACAAAAGCAAAAAGTTTGAAAAAAAGTTTAGCTTTTTTTTTTCTCTTTTCTTCCTATGAGAAAGTTCAGTAGGGTCACATATCATGCAGACTGCTGCAGACAGACCTAAAGTTAATCTAATATTAATAAAAACAAAAAAACATGCTGAGCTAATATATCTGCTGCTCTCTGACTGGACAGTTTGTCTCTTCACTCTACACTCAACCCTCATGATAGATCTTTAATCAATGCTGTACTCAGGACAGGAGCCGTGCTCAATATCTACTCTGCAGGGATATTAGGTTTCTAATCCCATAGAGTTTTGGCATGCAGGGGGGAGGCAGAGCAGAGATGAACTTGCGTGCCATGCCGACCTGGCGTGCACAGAGCTCAGTCACTGAACTCTGGTATCCCTGGGGAGCGAGGGTGGAGGGGGAGAGGAGGTGTGGGGGTGCACTGAGTAATTAAAATGAGACGAGGGAGAAAGCACAAGTAGAAATGGCTTCCATATGACCCTGGCTCTGCAAGTTCATCAAAGACAGGCTGAAATATAAAACACAATTTGTTACACACTTTCCACCTCTTATCAGGTTAATGGACTTTATTAGCTTATAATCTGTCAGAGGAAACCACATTTCACCTTGTAAATCACTTTTAGCTTAAACTTTCACTCTCTTTTGTCTTATCCAGCTCAGTACTTTGTAAAATAATGAAGGCTGTGTGTTGTGATCATTTCACAGTTTAAGTTGTCTTAGTAAGTAATAATTTCTTCATATTTGGCAAAGTTGAAGTTGCTTCTAAAAAGGCAATTATTACATAATCTGTTTTAACACAATCAGAAAAAATATGGAAAATGAACAGAATTATAATGAAAAGTTAATGCAGATGAAATACATTCTTTTTAAAATATAACAAGAAAATTCTGTATACAGTCACACAAATGTAATCCCCTTATTGTGTGTTTTGCTGCAGACAATCTTCAGTCAGATGTTGGAAAATGTAAAAATTCCACTATTGTTTCAACAATCCTTTGGAGGTGGTTGAATGACACACTGTCACACTTTAGTAAAAGCAAACATCTGCTAACCAGCACCATCATCCAGTAAAGGGACCATTATTTACCATTGCCAAAGTAAAAGTTTACATGCAGCTGCTCGGGTATGTTGCTCTTTGATTCAAACTTTTTTGATTTGGCTACAAACAGATGATGTGAAGTCTGTCAAAATGGTTTGTCTAATGATTGTGATCAAGCGTCCTCACAAAGTAGCTGGTGTTTCCTCATAATTTGATTACGCTTTGTGGCCGCAAAATTCAGACAGTTCGTAAGTGCCAGAAAATTTCAGAGCGTGAGCATGAAGTCTCTAAATGTGTTAATGAGGAGGAGGGGGTGCCGGTTGCATTTTGTATGTAGAATGCAGGCAAATGCTGCAGCACTGCAGCTCAAAATCCCCCCAATCACAGCAAAGTACAGACAGCAGCAGGGTCTCTGCATAGAAATGTTGTACCAGACACTTCTAAAGGGTAAAAAGAAAAAAAATATTACTGAAACATTACTTTCATATAAGTCTGAATGTTCTTTTGAGAAAATTCTGCTTTGTCTGCCAAGATGAGATCCAGGTGGTATATCCATGAAAGCCTCATACGAACATCTTCAGCATCTCCTCAGGGCTTTGTTAGTGTTTGAGAAAGGTCTGGCTGCGGTTTGTAATATTTCTGGAGGTGGAAACACATTCTGAGTAGTTTTTTCTGATATAAATCTTTCTGTACTGAATGCATCAGTTAAAAATGAAAGTATCAGAGGAGATCCTGTTTTGGTGGAAATGCTGGGCAAGCCAACTTCATGCATTCTTATGTCCAATAACGCAAACATTGTAGGCACGTGTTAGTGCATGTTTTCAAAAAGTGAGAATAAGAGAAGAAAAGGGACATGCCTTACTGCAAGGTGACTTGCAACACTGCATTTTAATCACCAGAAAATACCACAGCATTCACCTGCGGTGACAGCTAACCTATTGGCAGCATCAGTCTTAGTATGATGCAAAGCTTCACAATTTCAATTGAAAAAATTCATGCATCATAATGGGAATAATGACCTGTTAAAAGAACAATTTCTTACAAACTGTGCTACATATATTGTCCATAATTCTGGATCAAACTTTAGTGGAAATCCACCTTGAATGATTAATTACTTGCACATGAAGAAATTCCTCATATAGCTGAGAGCCAGAGGGATGACACTTCCTGATTGCAGTCTGAAACAAATCCAGTTATTGTGTAAAGAAACCTACTGAATTTAGCTTTGAAGTAGATTTTGTTTCCTTGTGTTAAATCTTAAAAGCCAGAAATATACATGGACTCCTTTAGCAGACACTTTTACTAAAATTGACATTCAAATGACACATGAATTGGAGCTAATGTGTGGTTCAACATCTTACCCAAGGTTGCTTTCACATGTGGACAAGGGAAGTGATCCAACCGCCAAACTTCCATTTGATGGGCAAATACCACCAAGGATGATCAAATATGAAGGCTTTCGTTTGTTGCCCAAAATGAGGCATGCAAAAATAGAGGGTAATTTAACAGGAGACTTAAATATGACATTTTAAATAGTTTAAGCACTTTAATTGGACATAAATTACAAAAGATTTTGACATAATGAGCATAGCAGTTAAAAAGTAGGGGGAGAAAAAAGTCCTCAAGCTTGGGTTTGTGTGCAGGGTGATCATGTTTTCCCAGTTTAAAAGCCAAACTTTCATATTTGAAAGCAATGGGGTTTTTTTCTTGTTAATTTTTTTGTTGCTTTTCAGTCTTCAAAGTGAAGAGTTCAAAATATGTTTTTCATTTATTATTATTATTTTTTTAGATATTTTTGTTTCATTACCTTTGAAGGGCCAAAGGAGATTTATGATTATTCCTATATTATGTTCAGTATATAAATACAGTATTTCCATCTGGCTCAAACACCATGAAATGAGTTAATTTAGTGATGGATTTGTGTTTATGTCTACCACATTGGTTTGTTAGAAATCTTAACATGTAAATGCAAGTGCACACTTTAGGGGGTGGCAGTGGCTCTGGTGGTAGAGCCACCGGACCATCATATGACATGACGTTCGAGTCCTGCTCCTCTATGCTGCTGCAGCTCCTAGGGGGAAACGATTGTTTTCTGAGGTTCGCTTCCAAGCCTGTATAAATGCAGACGGTTGGTCAGTAAGGGTATCCGGCATAAAACATGTGCCAATTCACCTGTGTGAAGATTTGCTATGTCGACCCCTTCAAATGAATAAGCTGAAAGGGTAACAACCACAAATGCAAGTGCAAGTACTTCAGAGTAATTCACCAATAAATAAATACTACAAGAAATACTACAAGAAACAAAAAGACAGCGTAGTTTTTGTAAGTCCTGCAGGTTTTGTGTGACACACACTGTACTATGTGAAAATTAAATGTTTTCTGACAGCTTGTAATAACATTGTATTGCTGAGTCCTTTTGAATAATGATGAGAATCTTTTTTTCTAATGGCAGCAAATAAATACAAGAAGCTAAATGGGGTGTTAACAAGAATTTTGGAAGTGATTTTCTCATTTTGTCTCTTGATAGCAGATCGAATCATCCATTGAGAATTGGGTCAGGATGCTGCAGAAGATGAAGTAGTTTTTTCTTTTTTCATCCTTGGATATCAAAAACTATCCTTTTTTTGTCTTTAAACTTTCACTGATTCACAAACATTTATGAGATGTTGTACGTCTGTCTGTCTTTGACCCAGACTGTGCCAGGCTGAGATCCCTGCAGGTGGGACCCGTGGCTCAGCCCCAGGCACACTGAGCATTATGTGCAGTATTGATAACAACAAGCAAATCCCTCTTTTCATTGTGTAATTGGGCGGATAATGTTCCGTGATTCCCTCTCTTTTGCACCTCCATATGTTCCGCTTGAGCAACTCGATGTGTGTTAGTGTCCTGAAAATGAATCTGGGTCAGCGAGCGGTCAGGTACCCCATCCACGTTGTTCCAGTTCTGCCAATGGGCTGGTGTCACAACAGCAGGCAGACTCATCATCAAAGCTGATCCAGTCCCCTCCAGGTCTGTCAGTCTTACGCTGCACATACAACTTGTTTATTTGCAGGAAAGGGAAATAATCTGCATTTTAATTCACTCAAAGTCTTTCATATAACAAAGGTAAGAGTGGTATGTGTAATGGATTACAATATAAAGATTAAAAATAATCTGCACAGGATAAACAGAACTTTAAATATGAACCTCTCAGGTGGGATAAGGTGGCTTGAAGCCAGGCTTTTGCACCTCATCATATAGATCGTTTGCACACAACAACCCTCTGTGTTTGGAATTGTAAGTGTGAAGAAACAAAAGGTTTTTTTGCGTAAAATCCCAGATCTACCAGAGTATCACACAAGAAATTAGTCTCTTCATCGTATCTATCAATCCCTGATTAGACCAGATTCAGTGTTTAGTCTTTTCCTAGCACTTTGAATATTTCGTATCCTAATAATTAGATCTGAGTTACATTTTACAGACAATTTACATTTTGCATAGAGCCACATTTTGGTTTAAGTTCTGGTGCAGATTCTTTGTCAAAGTAAGCATAGCGAGTTGAGTCGCAGATAACTGGACTTCATTTTGTCTCTTTAAAACCTTTCTCCTGTTATCTAAAATGCTTCTTCAGTTCCAAACTGACGCGTGAGGAAATCCAAGTTGCAAAAGTTGCAGTTTGGCCGTTTACACTTGAAGTTTGTTGAAGACATTTCAGTGTCATTGGCTCACTCAGCCAACCTGTGCAATGTCAGGATCCCTGCCACGTGTCAGTTGTTAGCCTGCCTGACCAACTTGTGACGTGTTTTGGTCACATGACTCTGGATATAAATGGTTTTGAATAGGATAGAGTAGCTTCATTGTAGGTAGTGGACAGTACTGGCCACCTCTCATGTTTAGTGTTGTGGTGTCCCATTAAACATGAAGAGCTTCTTTCACTCCTCTTTCACCACAGCTGAAAAAGCAGGTCCCTTGTCCAAGAGGCAGGTGGACTTCAGAATCGTCACTTGAGCCAGCTGACTCTGAGCTGGCTAGTTCCAACTCAGCTAACTCGACTAGATCATAGTTACTCATCACACCTTTGGATATTTATTACATCAAATCAAAAAAAGAATTCTGGCCAGTAGAACAAAGTAACACATCTTCTTCCTTTATCTTGTATCACAAATGATTAGTGTATCAATTTTTGTTTGATATTCGTAATTTGGATCACTGCCCTGGTATGGATCAATGCATTGATAAACCCTTAATGATAATCCTGTATTTCCAGAAGTCAAGCAATCTCTGTAACAGAGAACATCATGTGCACCCACCAAAAGGTCTATCACATGCATTTTTCTGCACCCTCAGAGACTTTTTACTCTGACAACAGCCTTTGATTTACAAATGGAGAAATGTTTTATTTTCTGGTGTGTTTGGGTGTTGTCGTTGTTTCCAAGCTCTCTTGCATGCATGAAAACACAATCCAGAGGCAAAAATTATGGAATTGTTTTATTCTAATTTGCCATTTTATTTAGCTCTTACTGTGAACTAGAATAGGACATTTAATGTGTTGCAGGGATTTAAAAAAAAGCCCAGGCTAGAAGAGATCTTGGTGTACACACTCGGTTTCTGTAATACATCTATCACATAGCGTCATTTCATACAAATCTTCTCCTGGTTTTTAGGCTTTATTTCGCTCTGGCTTGTTTGCAAGTCCCAGCGATGTAAGAATCCAGATTATCCTCTGCAGACTCAGTACAGCCATGCAGTTCAGCCCATGTGGAAATAACCTGGAACCACTGATCTGTTCAACATGTCCCACGTAGTCATTTATCCTGACTGTTTATCTGCAACCCAAGCAGACAAACATGAGGATGCTTTCATCCTCACATCCAGACACTGTTTACATAGCAAGTTCTACTAGAATGACTGCATGACTTAATATCATGCTATAGGAAGAACAACTTGATTTGATATGGAGCCATGTAAGGTTTTTAACACTCACTTATATATAGGGACGATCTACGGACATATATATATATATATATATATATATATATATATATATATATATATATATATATATATATATATATATATATATATATATATATATATATATATAGAGAGAGAGAGAGAGAGAGAGAGAGAGAGAGAGAGAGAGAGAGAGAGAGAGAGAGAATTTTTTTTTCTATAATGTGGAATTATATATGGAAATATATGGAATATCCATATATGGAATTTCTATTCTAAAGTTCTATAATTATTTTTCTATAATAATTCCATACATCTATCTGTAAACTTTGAAGCTAATGTTGGCCCTGACCGGATTAATCTACTACACAATGCAAAACCCTTTGTTTTGCACAGATTCTTTTGCTTTAGTAAGTTCAAAGACATTTCCTCATCATGATCATTAATGGGTTTAGGAAAACAGTTAATCAACTGGCATTATTTTATCAGTATTTTCTATTGTATGAATATGTTTTGGAAGACCCATGACATGCTGGAGGGATTATATTTCTCAGGTGGCCTGGGAACACCTTGGGACCCCTCCTGATGAGCTAACAAATGTAGCTGGGGAGAGGGAAGTCTGGGTTTCCCAGGCTGCTGCCCCCATGACAGGACCCTGGATAAGTCGTAGAAAATGGATGGATGGATGGATGGATAGACGGATGGGCAATGGATGGATGGATGGATGGATGGAAGGATGGATGGATGGATGGATGGATGGATGGATGGATGGAAGGATGGATTTTCTGACTCAGCATGAAGTATTTGAGACAAACGGCCAAGCAGGACGGCGTCTGTCTAAATTTAAGTCTTAGATTTAAATATGTCAAATTCAGAATTATTTGTGATTTAAAAGAGGGAAATAAAACAGTGTTGTAGAAGCTTCTCATGCATAACTAATTTTGAATATGCCTCCAGGAGGACTAAAGGAACCATTAACCTCACAATTGATCCAGAGCACTTATACCAGCTTGGTCAGATGAACTAGATTTTTTTAAATTCAATTTATTGAAATTGACCTAAACCCCCCCCCCCCCCCCCCCCCCCCCCCCCCCCCCCCCCCAAAAAAAAAGAATGGGGATACAAAGGATGGCGGTAAAAAAAAAAAAAATTTAAAAATAAAATAAAATAATAATAATAATAATAATAATAAAGAACACACATTAAACAATTTCCAACAGGATTCCATACACTTGTCTTTGACTGGATCCTATGTTGCCCTTGGACCTAAGATCACCAACTGGAAGAGCTGAGTTTTATTGCATTTCCATTTAGTCATAGTTCTCATCAAAATGCAAGCTTGAGTTTCAGGCCATGGACAGTTTACTAATGTTTAAAAATGACAGTAATCACTGTGATAACTACCTTTTAGGTGAAATTTATTGTGGTAAAGATTCTTCATGTGCTGTCCATGGTCCTGAATCATAAGACGCAATTAGATATATGAAAACTATTAAGCTAAAGAGTGAAGTCTTTATTGTCGGAAATGTATGTTCACTTAGAGTGTGGGCTTTTCTGAACAGTGCTGAAAAACTCAGCTAAAAGTGGGAACAACATTCATTCACAAACTCACAGCTTGTTTGTCACATTAAACAAGCAGAGCCTCTGTTGTGAGTAGATTACTCACACATAATCGTCCTCAGGTCTGTTTGTTCACAGCACTCCTTACTTGTGGTCCTCTGTTCAGACTGTGGTGTTTATTATTTGGAATGAACTGGTTGTTTCTGAAGTCAACAATCATGATGCTGTGAATGGATCATCAACAGAACTGGAAATTGAATTGTTGTTTTGTTTATTTTTATTAAATATTTTAAATTTACCCTTCTGTACCTGTCAGATGCCATTTCAACATGAGTTAATGTTTTGCACTTCAGTTCTTACCTGTTTTACCTGTATGACATTTCATTTCCACATATACACATTTGGCTCAGTAAAAAAAGAATTTACACATACAGACACACACACACACACACACACACACACACACACACACACACACACACACACACACACACACACACAAATGATGCAGATGTGTGGACGGGAAAACCATTTTTGGAAATAATGATGTTGACATCCACGCTCACTTCCTGACTGTATCTTTTCAGTCAGCTTGTGTTTTTACCTGATTCTTCTCAGTAATGTAATGCATCTGCAGCTGAGAGACCAGTCCTCAGCTTCAGGTGCTCGCCTCTCAGTTCACTTGCCAATGGAGTTTCTTTGACATATATATTGATGCACACTGTGGTTTGCAGAAAAAGCAGCAGCACACTCATACAGGTTAAGATTATTCTAAAATGAATGAACCACAGGTATTAATATCCACATCCATGATGTTATCAGTAGTGCTAAACCAACTTCCCAAACCAGAAATAGAAAAAAAAGAACCTCAGTATTTATCTTGTTGTAGTTGGCTGCAACTTGTGTGTGTGCATATGAATCATAAAACATACTCTACTGGCAGGCTTGTCCACCAAACAGGGTAATTGTTGCTTCTGGAGTAAAAGAAGAGACATCACTTGAAGCCCAGAACAGCAGCTGCAGCAGCAGTGTGTGGAGGAATCTCCGCACTGTTACCGTGACACTTCACCTTTTGACCCCAATGAAGGATTTTCCTTCTCGTTTTACATCATTCAGAGAAATGCAGGTTGCATAAATTTTATCACCCAGAAACAGATGAACAGATTTCAAATTTATATTTGATTTCTCTAGAAACCAGTGTATCATATTAAGTACAAAGTGTCTGTGATGAAGCATCTACTCGTGGTCTTTTAAAAAAGAATATTTGTGATGAAGGGATACCGAAGGACTCAGAGAGCATACGAGGTCACAGCTGTTTCGTAACACTCCGCTGGAAAGTGAAAAAAAAAAAAGTCCTCCTTATCGCTTTTAAACTCCCAGAGGATGAGTAGGAGAACTCTCCTCTTCTCTTTTTTTTACTTCTTTGCTCCCTCGCTTTATTACCTCCGTCAGCCCTAATTTGGGTTGATGGGGAGGCTGTTGCATGACAAGACAAATGTCTGGGCCCCTGCGTGAGAAGGCTGCTCTCACTCTTGCTGGGTTTGTTTTCTTTGCGTGACCATGTCCCTCCCTTTGTCACTCTTGGCACCTCCCGGCAAGCCCCCCCCCCCCCCCCCCCCCCCCCCCCCGACCCCATTGGCATGTGGCTGGTTTATTTGCTTTGGCCACCTGCCTGTGTGAAAGGCAGATTCTGAACACCCTTAGGGAGGGGTTTTCTCCTAGTGGAGCAGTGGGTGTTGATTCTGGTTATTATGTGTGTAACTAAGCAATATATTATGTGGTAATATGAGGGAGGGTCAGGGGCCAGCTTAGACATCTTGCAGATTTGCATGTGTGTATAACAAAAGTATATATTTGAAATATTTGAGTATATGAGCTCTGTTTGGTCATTGCAAAGCATGGTGTGTCCCACCGTAACTGCTGTTGAGGAATGACACACAAAGCTGGGTCACTCAGAGTTTATCGTGCCAGCAGCCATCCACAAAGATTACCAGCAGAAAAGAGAAGAGTTCACTTGTTTCCACTGATGTAACTCAAAAAAATGCTCTCACCGACATTCATGCCACTGAACATCTTATCTCAGGCCAGTTTTCGTTTATAGTGAGATAAGAGTATAGACAGGCGTAAAGGAACAATACTAATAGCCTCCTATAATATTTTAATCCAAGTTGATTGCATTTCATGGCTTGCACTGTTTTTGTTGCTGTACCTTTGTAGATTAAAAGCAGCTGCAAAGCACATAGACTTTAAAAAAAACTACTTAATTTGAGGTTAATCCTCAGTCATTTATATGAGTAGGCAGTTGGACAAGACTTGGTGTTTTGAACTGACTTTGTCAATCATGTCCAAAAAATGTTCTGATAAATTGTTTTTCAACTCCATGTTGAATCAGTGACAATGTAAAATACTGATTTGCCATTTGAGGGAAAAGAGGTTCGTTAATATTTTAAAAGAAGCTGATGGCTCTGTATTGATCGTTGTTACTTTGTTTTGGTTTTTTTCAGCAAATGTGCAGTTCTTTGCATTAGTGCGTTAATATGGAAAGTTAGTATTTTATTAAGTGGTTTTTCTAGAAAGTGTTTTGCTTTTTTAAAAAAAAATTATTTATTTATTTATTTATTACCTGTCAAAGTTTGGGGGCAGAAAAACATAATAATAAATGCAACTGAATGTAATAAAACACTTATGAATATTTACATTTGTTTTCAAGAAACTGCTAAACAACAGCAATGTCAAACTCTCACACATTTCTTTTCCTACAAAGAACAAATTCATTCTTAATGGTTTCAAATGATTTTTTGATATCTATTTTATAACATTACTTTAAATCCAAACTCGATCTCTTAAAGAAGCCCCCTCCCAACAATTAATTTATCTTGCATCCTACCTGTGCTCTGAGCTCTTTCCAGTCAGTAAAGCTCAATCTGATCTTGTCTTATCTCTTGTTCGGCCCCTTTCTCTCTTTCTTTCCCTGTAATGTCCTTTTGTATTTCTTTAATGAATCAGCCATGGTGCAAATTCCAAACAACTCCAGGAAGTACATGATGAATGATGTCGGATGCTGCAAAAAGTAAAAAGAAATGGTAAAATTGGGAGGAAAGATTTTTTTAAATTAAAAGTAATGCTGTATAAATAAAATAAAAAAAATACTGACACTAAACTATTTTTAGGCTCTCCCATGACCTGAAGTGATGCTTGGTACATCTAAGAACAATCATCATCATGCACCTTAGAGTATTTAAAATTTTGCCCCAACTAGATAAAAGATACAGAGAGCAGAAGGGAAGCGTGTTCACATCTGGTCCTAATTTTATGTATGCAATCTGCATTGGTTTAGTCTCCTGTGTTTAGTGGAGCAGCATTAGTTCAACACTACGAGTTAAGCAGAGGTCTCTGGTATGATTCGTCACAGTCATTGCATCAAAATCCACCTGGTGTTTGTTAGAGCACACAAGTCCCTGGTGCAAATTCTGAGCGTGCACAGAGAAGCAGATGACATGACTTTCCACTAATCCCTAAATTCAGCAATGAGCCACAGTGAACAGCAGCAAGAAGAGGCCAATAAATCAGGCAGAGTGTTAGGAAAGGAGGATAACACAACCCCACATAGTCACAAGTATGTTCCAGATTAACCTCTGCCACTGCCTCAGTCAGTACGTCTGCAGGGATGGAATCACTTGGAGCTGTCTGGTTCTGGAGGCTGGAAATCCTGCTTTGGCTGTGGTAAACACAGACACTAGCTCCTAACAAGCACTTGTGGAACAAAGTAATGCAGCTAGCTTATGTTCCGGCATGAGTTGTGAAATTTTCACATTGTGTTTTTTATTACTGACCAACTGCTTCTTCATGGGGGCAAATACACATCTATCACTACATCTATTTTTCAAAGCAGCCTGGTAAGAAGATTTATTTGCTGCAAATAAAGACTCATCAAGCTTAAATTGTGTGGTTTGTTCAATGCATTTTCTAAAAGAGTTGGACCCCATTTTGTGACATACACAAATTACTGAGAAGGGCCACATCTTTATGTTCTGAGACTGCTTTAATTTACAAACTAGAGACATAAAAAAAAGAGCCATGAAAAAAATAAAAAAGGAAAAAAATAAAATAATAAAAAAAGCAGCCGTTCCAGGAAACAAACTTTTCTGGTGGTCTCTCACATTAAACTGCCACTAACTTAAATGCAAACACATAGATGCAAACAAGATTTGATGAAGACTGGCACGAGAAGAGACGCTTTGCCTATTTATCTCCTCATGTGATCTTAGTTCATTTATTTGCAGAAGAATAGCACTGTAGGGTGATTGAGAACTCCCTGTGGAGACGAAACAGACAGAATTCATCATGCTTGAGCAACAGTGTGGCTTAATTAAAATCAGATCCCCGTCAGCTCAAAAATGCATATTTGTCTGAAATATGACATGTTAATATGTAGATATGTACCCTCAAAGACAAATCTTCTCTGCCACTCATCATATGTTCCTTTAAAAAGTGACACATAAAAGAAATACCTCCCCCATTACTCCCATTAAACTAACTTTTAATGTCCAAGGTTGTCTGTACAAGAGAAGAGTTTAATTAACCAAATAATATCTGCTTATTTACTTATCTTTATAGTGTTTATTGCAGCGTTTTGTCAAAAATCCAAATTAGATTTTGTGTATTAATGAGTTAAAACTACAACAGAAGTCTTTCAATTTTGTCTAATGAACCAAGCAGTTTCTTTCAATTTCAGTTTCTGCTGCATTACACCAGCGAGTGACTCTTCCATCACTGTGGGAAAGCTTGCACCAATGGTGTGAAGCAAATCAGCAAGTGTGAATTTTAAAAGCCCAAATCCGTCAAGTTGATAGCAAGCAAACAAGGCACAGAATGAGTGAATCCAGACGGCTTTAGTTCCTCAGCCTTCATTTCCCTAAAGTGTGGGACCCAGCTGGAGGTTGGGAGGTCTGTTTAAATCCTTCTCTAAAGAAAAAAAAAAAATACTTCAGAGATGCTGGCAGTGACTGTTTTAAAACAAAGAGTGATTTACTGGAATCTCATGCTTAAATTACAGCAGAATGTCTTCCTTTTTTAAAAAGGATTTTTATAATCATGTGGTAATAAATGCTAACAACTTGTTCTTGGAAGTCTATAAAGTCTGAGAAATCCAACTTTTCTTGCTGCTATTAAAGGTTCCTTTGCTTGTGGTTGGATTTAAATAAACTATTAGGTGAAGTTTGTTTTCTATTGTTATTTGGCTGAACGAAGAAGAAGCCTGACTGTCAGGGCTGCGTAATGAGAGTTGACGCTATTGACACACATGTTGCCAAACAGTCGACTACCCAACCAAATGCAAACACATGTTCATTTGCGTCATTCTGCTGCACCTTAACACCATGAACTGAAAGATTTTAGTTCTGGATCCTTATTTGCATGTTGAAGACAAAAGACTGTGCATAAAATAATGTCAGTGATTGTAAACATCACACTTGCAGAGATGGCTGGTGGCCAAAATGATGAAAATTAGGCCTCATATTTACAAAACAGAAACTTGTGCAAAAACTGGTTAAATGCAGAGAATGAATCAGCTGATGACAATCATTTTCCTTTCCTGTTGGTTAGTAACGTAATATTGATATCTAGCTATATTGTCATGCATGCATAACTCTCACCAACATGCCTAGAGGGTGTTTTTGTTCCTGCTGCAAGAGTAGTTAGAAGAGATTACTAAAGACTGAAGTTTATATATTTACACACATTACCAGTGCATGCCAACTGTATTTTCTTAATAACTTTTGTAGACAACAGGGTTCCTGATATGCCACCGATGTAATATTTCCATCTCATATGCACAATTATTATGCTGTGGGCAGAACAAGAAAAACAGTTGTATATCAGTGGCTCCATATCCTAAGCATTATTTAGAATACTATTATGGTAGTTGGGTTTATTGTGTGAATTTATATAAATTCAGAAAGGGCTTTGTATTCATTTGCCTAAGTTAAAACAGCACTACTGAACATGGGCAGATTTTTGCAATTTGGTGCCCCCTAACGGAAGATTATTCAGCATCTGTCATTAATCCTGTCTTTTCTCTAAGTCCTCTGGCAAAAGCCTGTCTAATGCCTGTCACTTGCTCTGTTTCCTGTTTTCTCTTCCTCTGATAATGTCCTGCATTTCTTAGTTGAATCAGCCATGGTGCATGTTCAGGACAGCCAGTGTGTTAATATCCAGTTACTGGAATGTGATATGGAGCTGAAAAGTAAAAGTCCAGTGATACTGCAGTTTCTGATGTTCAATGCAAATTTGTTACCATGTTTACACAAACTACTCCACACATTTTAACTGATTCAATGTCATGTTTTATTCATGATGTCTTCCCAGTTGCATGTAGAACTGCTGTGGTCAAGCCCACCCTGACTAGGGTCAGTTTACAAGCCTTTGATCTTAACAGCTACTGACCTGTATCTGTTATTGTTTTTCAGTGAAGTTTTAGAAAAGCTAGTTTTTAATCAGCTGAATGATTTTATGAAAGATAACGGTATCTTTGAGGATACCAGCCCAGGTTCAGAGGAAAACACAGAATGGAGTCAGCACTGGTTAAAGTCGTAAATGACATCAGAACCGACCTAGACAGGAAAAATCTATCAGTTCTTGCCCTGCTTGAGCTCAGTGTTGCTTTTGATACTGTGAACTATACCATACTTTAAGTCACACTCAGAACCAGACTCTATGGTACTGGTTAAACCAGTTCAGGTCGTATCTTACAGGGAATATTTTTTATAAGCATTGAAGAATCAGCTTCCAAGAAATACAAGCTGATGCATGGCATTCCCCAAGACTTAACTTTGGGTCCAACTCTTTTTAATCTTTACATTCTGCCCCTTGGGGACGTCATCGGAGTACAAGGTATAAACTTCCATTGATTAGAATCCTCTATAGCAAATGGAGGATAGCATGCATCCCAGCAGGGTTTAGAGATCTCTTTAGGGAGAGATGTTGTGTTATGAGTGACTTTATTCCTGTTTATTCCCCTTCGGAGATAAATAAAGTATCTTTGATTTGATTTGATTTGATTTGATTTGATTTGGTTGGATTTGTCAGTTTCACAAACAATCTGTATTTGCATATAAAAACACGTCGGCCGCTGTATCGAATGTATAATTTTCATCATACTTTCTTCTCATCCCATCATTGTGTCTCTACAACAGCAATGCAAACTTGTTCATATGTCTAAGATGTATTGTATGTCTAATTTATTACTGTAATAAAATGAAGCCTCCAACATTAAAGTGAGACAACATTGCTCATTTGGCAATGATGTTGAAACCTAACCTTGAGAAAGTTTTAATCATTCGTGTTTGGGTGTGTGGTCGATGGGCTGATTTATGTCTCTTTATTTGTTTCTTACTCTGGTGGGTCAGTTTGGAGTCACAGAATGCGTCAAAACACTTGCAGTTCTTGGAGCACCAAGATAAAGTCTCTCTGCTATTGGCTAAACAGAAACTAAACTGTCACCACAGTACAAAGCATTGTTGATTTACGCCGTCGGCTCATATTTGTTAATCAAAGCATTTGGGGGTGTGTGCTCAGAGACAACTTTTTGTTCATTCCAGGGAAAAGTTTGATTAACTTTTTTCCTTCCGTGTCAAATTATAGAAGATGTTTAGATTGTTACCGCTGGTTTTAAGGATTAAGCGCTTAGTAAAATATGAATAAAATTGATCAAACAGACCAAAAAAGAGGAAACAAAAAAAAACTGGCCGAGGGTCCAAACTTCCTTTACTTTCCCGTTCGAACTGATAAAACTTTGTGAAATCAACAAAAACTACAGATTCAGCTCTATCTGATGTGTAAAAAAAAATTTCACCAAGTAAAATTTACAAATGCCGTTTTGCATGCAAGATTAACAAAACCCTTTTATTGAAGTTTGAACTGCATGTTGGAATCATTGTCATAAAAAGTGATGTTATATGACAAATCTATGACAGCTCATCAGGTTCCCCACTTTTCATCAAGACTGTGTAAGACTCTGCAAACCAGTGAGTGAGTGACAGCACTGGCGAGGAGCCGCTGAGGCCATAAGGGGGACGAGGGGGGGCTACGTTACGTGATGTGAAGGAAAATAATCCTTCTTGCTGTTATACATGACGTGAGAAGGGCAGACAGGAACTGCAGGAATGAGAAGCTTAAAATCCGGAGGACAAGCTTTTAGTGGGAATCATTTTGGAGGTCCACCCCATCCCTTCGTCTTCTCCCCTTTCGTGACTATTTCAGGATCCTCCAACTCATGGAAGATGTTGATGAGCAGCGAAGACAGAGATCAAACCTACTTCTAAGACTCCCTGAAGACACTTTATCTCAGTCAAATACTCTGCAGCCATCTGGCTACCTTCTCTCTGAATCTCAACAAGACACCATGCTGTTTGGAGAGTTTCCTGAGCCCTGACCAGAACCTGAAAGCACCTTTAAATTTTCAGCCCCCCTTCCCTCATTTTCAGGCCTCATTTCGCGCTCCCTGCTAAAGTAACACAGTTTCTCTGACATGCTGCAACTACCACTCATAAATCTTCACACTTAGTTGTGGGCCCTCAAATCTATCAGCCCCAGTGCGCTAAATCTTGGGGTCACATCATGACATGCGAAGAGGTGGGGGGGTTCTCACAGGTTCCCCTCAGCTGAGACTCATAGCCGGCGCACCCCCACTCTGCAGTCACGCAAGCGCTGCTCCACCTCTGGACCTCAGCCTGATTTTACTGCAGTCTGTGGGGAAACCAGACATTACAAAGGCCCCAGGTCCACATCAATTTCACGAGCAAGGTTACAAGGAAATAAATCATTTAGGAAAAAAGAAATAGGCACAAGAAAGGGGTCTTAGTTGGTGCGCTGTCTTGACCTAAAGGAAAGAGAGGGAAAAGGGGGCATGATAGAAGAACATTTGGAGTTTTTTTTTTTTATATTGTTATATCTTTGTCAGCAAGCGATCTTCATATCAACTCCACAGTGTTATACAAGAGATAACTAAGGGCACACTTGTATTTTACTAAACACATTTCCTCTTGTCACACGTGGTTCCAGGAACAAGACCTTGGGCTCTATAGGTAATTTGAGAGCAACAATTTGACTTTCACACCACAGGAATGAGTCTGGACTCCATTTTAATAAAATACAGACACCCAATGTCTCTTTTCCTGTTTGTGAAATATGCCAATCATGAACACAACCCTATTCACGCTTTCACACACGTGGTTGTTCTCATTACTTTCTGTAAAATGCCAATAACCCATAAGGAGACGGAGGTTGACGCAGATTCATTGCAGATTTATGTGCTTGGACTAAAGTTAAGTGCTTTTTTTTTTCTCTACTCAGGTATGCACACTGATCTTTTAATGATGTCTTCAGCTCAAGCACCTTTCCTTTTCTTCTACCGTTATGTCAGTGATTGTGTGTCATTGTGGTGGTCTCACAAACTCTCTGCATGTTAGTGTGTTTCCCAAAGCCACTCACCCTTTGTGGATTGAATTGAGAGGACAGCTAAAAGTATTTACTTCGTTTTGCTCCACAAAAGGAAACAAATCCACACATGTAAAAACTTCATTCTGGTGGTCATGTTATTTGCTCTGGTAAAAGTTTTATGGGCTCGTGTGAAAACTGAACATTCCTTACCAGTCTCATTATGAAATCATCTGAACTGACATTCCTAAATGCCTCAACACAAGCGTTTCCTTTCAGATACGAGGAATATCTGAAAGAAATGCAATGATTTGCAAAAACAGTAAAACCACAAACCAAACGTGTGTGCAAACTCTTACTGATTGTGATGTTGCGCACCTATAAAAAGTACAGTTGTTGATTTTAGATCTTGATATTGATATATTTGTTGATACATGTGTTTCACCCTCATTTACCACAGAGCAGTTGTTTGTATTTGCAGCTTGCACAGCAGCCTCCGTTTACAGATGAAGTCTCTGCTCTAGCTCAATGTATGGACACGCGAGGGTATGTCACAGACGCCTGCTGTGCTCTCCATGAACAGCCTCATTTAAATCAGCACGGATCAGATGTGCATGGCGGTAATTATCCCAGTTTTTCACCAATTCAGAGTCATTAATCAGTCATAGATAAATAAATAAACCTTTCTCTCTGAATATCATTTGTCAATCTCAAGTTCAGGGTAAAGAAAGATTGGTGTCCATTCAAGATAACGTTATTTATGACTTCATGCTTAGACAGTGTCGGTTTACTGACACAAGGGTTCAGAGGGCAATATCACCATCACATTTTAATGCAATAAAATCTTGACAGTGAAGGAGAGTAACCAATCCTACAGAAGAATTAAGCTCAATTTAAACTATGATGATTTTTCTTGCTCCACTTAAAGGAAATAATCACAGGTGATTGTTAATTCAAAACAATTTTCATATTTATTTACTTTTTTTTTTGACAGATAACACATTTGAATTATGGCCCTGCGATGGACTGGCGAGCTGTCCAGGGTGTACCCTGCCTGTCGCCCAAAGCCAGCTGGGATAGGCTCCAGCTTCCCCGCGACCCTGAATTGGATTAAGCGGTTTAGAAAATGACATGACATGACATTTGAATTATATTTTAGAGCTGTATATTAGGGTAAATAACAAAGTCAAATGAGAAACAAGAGCATTGTGTAATATTTTTCCTTCAGTATGAAGAACCCAAACACACCATTCATAAATGTTGCATTAATCTTGACATGAAAATTAATCTAAGTCAAACAGTTATTAAGAACTACCTGTACACCAGACTGCATCAATAAAAAATACTTTAAAAAATGGAAAAAAACAGAAGACAAAACAGAGAGCAACATGTCCTCCAACCAGTAAACAGGACAAATCATATATATTTAAAACCTATAATATAGAAAAGAGGAAAAACTGGAATTAGCTACTAAATGCAGTTGCAGACAAGGCTACTGAAGAGTCAGTGAGAATATAAAACATACATGACCCTTTATCATTTGTGAACAAGAGCAAATTTCACTCTTTGACAAATGAGTCTCAAACTTTAATCTTTAAAATGGGAGTCTGTGTTAGCACCTCTTTCCCTCATTCTCCATGAGTGTTTGTGGCTACATGTACCACATACCATATTTAGGCATAAGTGGACTCTGTATAGTTCAAATCATTTTAAAAAGATTTTGCCTTTTTTTTTTAGCTTTCATTGCAACACTACATAGTTTTGCTCTGTGCATCAACGCTGATATATTTTTCTTTCATAACATCAGGCAGGATTCCTAATAAAATGCAAATTTTTTCATAAATACTGCAAGCAGGTTATTTTCAGAAATGGGTGTTATACCACTTGTACTTTGCAGCAAACTAGAAAATATTACTAATAGCTTGAATATGCTGCCATTCTTCTGAAAAACTAAAAATTAGGAGTAAAATGCAACATGATTCGGACCATGACTGAGATAGGAACCAACTTTCTGAAACTCTCAAAATATATAGATAGAGCTATATATATTTAGATACAAAACCAGTCAAAAGTTTGGACACACTTTCCCATTTAATCTAATTGGAAAGAGTGCCCAAATCTTTGACTGGAAGTGTAGATAAAATGTTTAACTGCTGCAACCACACCGGTGCATATTAAATGACATGATGCTGATACATGTCCACGCTGTTACATAGTTTCAACAGAGTGGTGTCCCCTCAGGCATTTTATTCCGACAGGTAACAATGAGCTCATTTCTTGTTAGCTGGTGGATACTGCTCTCTGTAGGCTCAAGGTAATTATCTGCAGGCACGCAATGGGCTCACTGGAGGTTGGGCCCCTACAATGTGCTTCCTCTTTTTTTCTTTTCGTTCAGAATCTGTGTTCTGTCATTTTCATCTGCGATGACAAACGCACCAGTCATAGAAAGGTCATATTTATCTTTCTAATCATTCACACTTTGCATACCACCAAAAGACTGAAGCTTTGAGGTTTCATAGTGAGTAAGACTGAGCTTCTGTTGAAAAATGGAGCTATCCTCAATAATGGCTTCCAGGAGAGGGTGCATTCTCTGCGTCTGAGTAAAGATAAACCAGATTTCAGGTCAATGCAGTTGTTAACCCAAAGCATTTAATTTTGGGAGGATGACAGACTTTCTTTCTTTCCTTTTCTTTTAACCCAGTTGGAATCCTCACAACTATTTAAAATAAAATGCTGCCATCTTGTGTCAGAATAAATTCACACAATATTTTCTGAGCCTGAATGAAAAAATTGCTCTGGCACAAGAGAGTCCATGTGCCACAGGGCACAGATATTATTAACTATTAATAAGAAAGTCATTATATCCACATTAACAAGATCAGCACTGGTCAAATAGATGAATAAACACACCTTTCATGAGATCTGTTTTACCAATACTGAAGATGTTACGGCTGTGTTCACTGTAGCGGTGCTGCTGGTGTTCTGGGTGAACTTTTCGTCAGGTCCAGTGAGTCTGTAGGACTTGTAATAGTAGATAAACAGGAAAAACCCTACGAAGAAAAGAATGGGTATGTCATTTCTTTCTTCTTTTTTTTTTTTTTAAATGAATCACTTTGTGTGAAACTCAGCTTGTTTGTCACTGAAATTTACCTTGAAAAGAGTTAAGGATTGTGAATACGTAGTAGGAAAATGGGAGAAGAGGCCCTTCGGCAAAAAAAGCAAATGCCCAGGTGATGCCCAGCAGAAGGAAGAGGCCCAGAATGGAGAAAATGTCAGTCTTAGTGTGGTTTTTTTCCTGAGCTTTCATTCCTGCAGGCTTAAGGTGGCTGATGTGCCACAACGTTGAAATGAATATGCTGAAAGTGAACACAAACACTAGAGCATAGAAACCAATGTTTACTCCTCGATGGACAGCAGGATCAGAGATCCAGCACCTGAAAGTTTTAAAGAGAATGTGCAGCATTTTAGAGCATGAAGTCTGTATTTGTGATAAGAATGAACCTTTTCACGCATTTTGGCCCGATAGTGGACACCTATTTACAAGCTTATTTCTTCCATATTCATGAATGAGGATGCTTTCATAAATAAACCACTTCAGTGGATGTTAGTGATTCGTCTGATATGTTTCCACTGACTGGAGAATAAATAAATATAGGATATAATTGAACATAATGTAGTTATGCAAGTTTGCCTTTGCAATAAATAGGAAAAGAAAATGATACAGCTATATTTTATAGAAGATTTACACAATATAATTATGATTATATGTTAATTTATAAATATTTTATAGAATACAATAAAATAAACCATAAATCATGATAAATTCTAAATATCACTAATAAACAAAAAAAGTAAAATTGCACATGTCTGTAGAGGTAAAATACTGTACTTTAAAAAATGTTGCATTGTTTTTTTTTTTTTTTTTTTATTAATTCATGCATGAAAATGTTAAAACGGATTCATAGTTGCTTACATTTCAGCTGAAGTCCCATCATCGGTATAAATGACCATGTGGTCATATTTTTGCAAGGCAAGAAGAACAATCACAACCATGGCTGGTGTCACTAAAGAGACAGAACACATCATTCTCTCATGGTTGCTGAAGTAAAATTACAAATGTATGACTTTTTTTTATTTTTTTTATTTAGTTCTCTTACCCCATCCTGTAATTACAATCTTCTTCATATAATGACTGATTTCTGCAGAAACATTACGCAGGTTGAAATACAAGTGCAAAGCCTGCATGAAAAACCAGGTACAAGTGGCCAACATGCTGTAGTGCAGAACCACTGCTATCATCACACATGCAATTGAGCTATTCAGGCCAGCGATGGTCCCATTGATCAAGAAGGCAAGGTTCAGGAAGAGCATGGCAATGAAGAGATTCATCAGGATCTTAGTAGCTTTGCTTGCTTTTGTTTTTCTGGGAAACAAATCAGTTTGCAAAAGCCTTCAGTATGAAAAATTCAAATTAAAAACAGACATTTGATGCTCTACCTAACAAGAAAATGCATCATGAGAGCCACTGCCAGGAAAAAAACTGACACACCACAGCCAGCTGATGTGATGTACGTCAGGGTGTTGAAATCAGAAGCGCTTATATTTCCAGGCGGAGGTGACTGGTTTCAAAACAAAAACCATGTGTTTAGGACTCATCTGTAAATAATCAAAATATGAAAAAATGAAATTGCTTAGTGTTTTTTTTTTTTACCATGAGTATGGCAAAAAATGTGAGATGAGTGCAGCGGCATGTGATGCTGCCATTGGCTTCCTTTGTTTCACAGCCATCAGTGATCCAGTTTGGATTTTCTCCTGGTGGAAATTAATGACAGGAAGGCAGAGAACTCAACTTTATTACAATTTTAAGTTAAACATATTGGACAGCTCATTTTTAGCTGTCACACAAGAAAAGTCTGACTTTTTAAAAGCTTAAAGTTTATGGAAAATATTGACCTTCTATATAGCATGAAGGAGGAAACATGTAAAGCTGTAAAAATGAATTAGACTCTGTGCCTTTAAAAGTATTTGTAACCCTTTCTGTGTACTTCATACCAGTTCTTATTGTTGGGAAACTATTCAAAAGCTAAGATTTACAAAGAATTTGAAGTGGTGGATAAATAAGTGGCATATAGTGACAACAGCATTTTGTTTAAATGCCATTTCATATTATTAGATTTTATTCTTAAGTGTATGAAGACTTGTTTTTAATAAGCCAAAGTAGTTTGTATGTAAGACATTTGGCAAAACTTTTTGTATGAAAAGTGCTTTATAAATAAAATTTGACCTGATTTGATATTGTGTTTGGCACTGTTATCATTAAAATGCTTATGACAGACTAACGATTGATTTAATGCATAGATTACACTGTATAATAAACTGATGCAACAAAGAAAACATTGCGGTACCTAATGTTTTTTTGTTTTACCTTTGCCATCCCATGACCTACAAGAAGCAATCATTCCACTCTGTATTAGAAAGGAAAAGAAAAATCAGATTACTTGTTCTTTTAAAACTAAAGATTATTGATACTTAACATCTCTTTTACCTTAGTTACATTAGCATAATGAATGTCTACCGTTTGCGACAGGTTGGATATTTTTGTTCCCATTTCAATTCCCACCACTTCATCGCGGTAAAGGAAACTGTTGGAGTCTTTCTGCTTAGGATGGAATACAATTCCTGCTTATCAATATGTTTATGTTAAAAGAAACAGAAAAAACATGTCCATCCATGTCAAATGTACTCTTACCTGACGCATCCCAGGAAAAAGTAGAACTCCAGCAAAAGTTGAGTTTCCTCTTATAGCCTTTATACTGGCTTCTTTTGGAATTTGCACTGATAGAAAGAAATCCGTTGCTGAATCAGCATTTTCCTCCTGAATCTAGGTAAAACGAATGATAGAGTGAAATACTTAAGGAGATTTATTGCTTTGTTATTTTGCATTATTTGAGAAGCAGATTGTGTACATTTATATCACCACTTGCTGCAAAGGCAAAGTTCATGCTGGTCTGGTTTTGTGGTGACAGTTTGACAAGCACCCCTGTAATGTTGCCACTTTTGAGTGTCGTTGTGCTGTAATTTCCCATCTGGTCCAGTAAGGATGAAATGTTCATTATATTTCTGGAGAGGAAACACAAATGATTTTCTTCCATCAAACTGCAATTATGTCTCTATGTCTGATGTGCAGCAGATTTCAACAGATGCATTACTGTGTCATTATTTCCATCAAAAATAAGATATTTACACTGCTTTCTCGGGGCTCATGGGATTGTTGTCATCTGGAAAACCAATGGTCTTGCCTGGGTTGTTTTCAGTTGATGGTTCACAAAAACAACTTTCCTCTTGATGCTTTTTAAACAATGAATATATACTTTGAGCTAGTTCCTGCCGAATCTGCATATAAAAACATGAGTAGGAAGTAAAGTATAAACTCATTGGCAAACTTTTTTTGTTTTTAAACAGAAATTTTGTTTTGATAACTCTTATGAAATGATTATACCACCGCAAGCCTGTTTTTCGCAGGGTATTATTGTCTTATCAAGTCTCGTTTGACTCAGTCTAACATTCTTGTTGTCTCCATCTTAAATAAATTGAAACATATCAAAGATTAGACATTACAAGTGAGGATGTCTCTAATATCACATTTACTATGGAAACTAAGAACTCTCGTAGGTTCATGCATTTACCTTTATACAAACACAAGTGAGTGTTCAGGAGGAAATCTGCAACAGAAGACAAAGACTTAAATTTTCTTGACCAATAGGGGGCAACGTCTTACTGCACTGGAACAACCCAAATACTCAATCATACCTGTTATCCAGTGTTGTTGTGATTCAATACATGAATAGTTTCGATGCAGATTTAGATTCCTCATCACAACAATGTCATGTTTGGACAGAATGTTTTTATTTATCGTCAGGTTGTAGCTGTTGTCATCTTTTTGGCTTATTTCAATATTACAGTCGAAGGGGGGAGTGTTACAACAGGCTAAAAATACAAACAACAAGTCATTGAATACCTAAAATAATAGTTGCATTTGTATTTCCTGAATTCTGAATAAAGGCCAGATGTAAGGAGTTAAACCTGCTGTGGCTTTATTTGACTGGATGTTAAAACAGAGCTTGATCCCATTTCCTCCTTGACTGAGAGTGTCTGAAACATGACATAAGCCTGATTTATCTTTTATATTTTTTAGTAAAGGACTTTTTGTTTACACAACAATCAAAAACTTACCAGTTGGAAAAATTGCTGGTAGACGGTCTTCAACAGTGAGAAACAATATGTTTTTCTGCCTACATCCCTCTAAAATCAAACAAAACAAACAACAACAACGAGAAAACAATAGAACCAAAAAGCACAAATAAAACAGATGCTGAAACAAGCAGAAAAATACATACTTGTTTCAAATGAACCTCGTGGACTCACCTGAGCTCTCAGAAAGGTGGTTCTGCAGCATCATCAAGTAAAAGAGAATCATCCTCAGAACAAACGTCCAGCAATGATTTCCAGCCAGTGGAGACATTTCTCTCAGAAATCAGGTAGATTACAGGAGCAAATGATCAGGTCACAACAACAAAATATTTTTTGCTATATTTTTTTAACATATTTTTGAGCACTGTGTAACCGTGTGGCTGCGTCTGTTACTGAGTGTGGTGAACTACAGCGTTCCCCGCACCTAATGTGCCGTAACCTGCTGTCTGTTTTAACTTGCAAATAAAGTATGCAAATTTCCTATGACAAAGTTTTGTTGTTTTTTTTTTTGTTTGCTAAGCTTGTTTGCTTTTTGCTTTTATATCAATCCTCCAGCAAAATTATTTTCATGAGTTAGATGCTATAAGTTAAACTCTGAGTCCTGCTTGACCTTCCTTTTCCCTGTAATATACTTATTTGTCCAAAGTGTCACTGGGATAAAAAAAAAAAAAAAAAAAAAAGTTTTTCTTTTTTTTTAACACATTATCAGCATAGCTTATTTACTGTTGAATTATTATAAATATTTGTACACACAGTAAGTGTCTAGTTGTAAGGTTTAGTGAAAGTAGAAACAGGCACACATAGCTTCATCAGTCCTTAAAAAAGAAAAAAAAGAAAAAATTAGTTTTTTGGTGTACAGGACAAGACTTGTCTTGGTAGGATAAAGATTACAACTGTCGGTGATTTAAAAGTCAGCAATAGTTTGGGATGTGAACAAACAAAAAAGAAAATAAAAATGTTGCCCTTTTTCACAATATCATATGATCATTATTTATTTACAAACTACAAAAACTATGTAAAAAACAACGTACACGTTTGATTTTCTCCTTTTATTTCCTGCTTAAATGATCCAAAGCTACTGTTGTGAGTTTAGTGGAGTAGTCAGATGTTTGTTAACACAATGTCAAGGAGGAAAGACATAAACAACGATATTGTAGAAATAGTTGTTACTACCCATCAGTCTAGGAAGAGTTATGAAGACTTTTTTTTTTTTTATAACATTGAGTCATAAGAAAGATTTTGTCCAGGTGGTAAAGACAGCATGGATGTCTTCCCAAACTCAGAGGTCAAAGAAATAGCATAGAAATACAAAATTTTAGTCACAATGATGATGATAAAATATTATTACATAAAAAAATTACTACTATAAGTTGCTGCTGCCAAAGGAACAAGCTACTGAATAAGGGGATGTATTTATATTGTCTCATATTGTCACGACTCCTCTTTGCTCAGTGTGTGTGAGATAACCGTTGATATATATATATATATATATATATATATATATATATATATATATATATATATATGCACCTATATTGCCATTAAGTAATAAGATATAAGATCTATACCAGGCTCATGTCTTCCATGCTGCAGACTGCATAGATTTACTTTTTCTTCCATGAGGATCATTAATACTATATTAATACATATAGTTTCTTTTTCCATTTTAATGAAATGATTGAACAGAGAAAAACTGCATAAAAGTTGCTTTTAAATTCTACCTAAGCTTTCAAAATCTCCCTAAATACTGAAATGAACTTTGACACAATGAAAACATGTTTTTATATTTAATTCTGTGTCATGTAATACATTGTAGTTAATTTACTGACTTATAAAAGAAAAAGTACATCATTGGCTTCCTCAAAGCTTCGTTGATAACGGATTTGCTCACAACTGTTATATGATGCAAATATAGTAAACAAATGAGAGCCATGTGTGACATGTATTGTATAATGTTTGCATTTTGACTCTGGGTGACATGAAAGGCTTAAAACATAACAAAAAAAAACAAAACAGTCATCTGTTTGTGCTCTTTAGTAACCACGGTAATTTTCTTGAACTGGTGATCGGGACTGATCAGCTAAAATATATGGTAAATATCTCCAAGACTATAACTAAATACTCAAAATGTGTCATCGATAATAGAATACAAATTGCTAAAATCCTAAGCTTTAAACAAAAATCTCTTTAACAAAAATTTACACAAGTAAATGCACATTTAAAAAAAATGTTGCAAAGTGTGAATGTCTGCCCACTGGTCTCGTATGTTTTCTCTTTATTTGCATCATCCATTCACATATGTCATGCAGCAGTTTTATTGATGACTTGGATTCTGACTACCTAATATAAAACAACTACTGAATATTTTATATATGGTTACATCTGCAAGTTTATTGTTTTATTACATTTATATCATTGTAAGAAAGAAATTGTAGTTTTCCTAAACACATACAAATAATGAGCATCTGAAACTAAATTGGATGTCATTACCTGGTGACACTTTGTTGAAAAAAATTAATTTCCACTTAGATTTCTTTTGACATCCTGACAAAGTAATTTGTATCATTGCGCTGACCATTAATGTGGCATTTAATTCTATAACTGGAAATAATAATAAAAAAAAAACCTTAAAAGTTTTTAATACAAATTCAAACAGGCAGGGGAGACAAAGCAGTGAAATTCCCACACAACTCTCATACTAGAAGCATACAAGTTCATTTATAAAACAGACTTTGGATCTGTTTTAATCCTTAATACAACAAAATCCAAAAGTATTTCTGTTTGTTTGTTGGTTATTTTTTTATTTATTTATTTATTTTTACTTATCCTATCCAGCATCATAGCAAGACGAATGGTGATCTGGATCCTGTGTCATACCAGACAAATTTGCTTTGCCAAGAGGGGCTTTACATCATAAAGCCCTCCTGAAAATGTAAGTATTATTCAGTATTTATTTGTTTATTTATTAGCTTTTTCCTTTTGGATTCTTCTCTTCCTTCAGGCTCTCTGCTTCAGCAACAGACAGCTCTTTTTCTTTGTCTAAAAGAAGCTGTTTCTCTTTGTCATGCAAAATCTTGAGGTTTGTCAGGATTCACTTATTTCTATATCACGATATATCAAATGGAAATGATTCAAAACAACATTGTATGAATAACCTTCACTGAAATGCTCCCTTATGATTTCAGCATCCTTCTCCATCCATTTCCTCAGGAGAGTTTTTGTCCCTGGCCACTATATGAGCTCTTTAGCAGCAGTTTAAACATATATACTATCACTGACCAGTCTTGACAGAAGTGTGAAATGTGTTTTTTTTTCTACCTCAAGGCCACTGTGTAAACAACCAGAGAGGGCTGACAGAGGGAGGGGAGGATTACTCTATGTGGACTCCATATGAACCTGAAGTGTGGAAAATGTGCTAATGCTGCCTCCTGGTGAAAGCTTTCCAGTTGATACTGAGCCGTACGTATCAGGAGAAATTTAACACTCTATTGAACATCATAAGCTTATTTTTGTTTGAGCTGAAAATCTCCTGGCAAACATCTCAATAAAAAAAACAAAACAATAAGCCACAAGAGAACTGGCTAAATATCTTCGTAGATAAACTGAACTGCAGCTAACCACAAGCTGAGGACAACCTAAGCTCATCTATGGTTGTTAACAGGTTGATAATGTCATCACAGCTAGCCTGCGAGGCTGCCAAGCCAATTACTGCCTCACCAGCAGCACTAAACACATTTAAGACCCAATCACAGTCTGAATGGGCCTGACTGGATTCATTGATGGAGTTTTAATTGACAGTTTGGAGTTAACTCCAACTACTGAACCAAGTGGTGATGTCATTGTTACCGCCATTAATGGTTTCTTGACCACTAGCTTGCTGCATAATGTGGGCAGGTGAGAAAACAAGTCTCTGTCCATTAAACAGCGAATAGCTTTATTTGTCACATCGGAGCATTTTGTAGCTTAGACAGCCATGAAATTAAAGATGCTTAAGTGACTTGTGGATTGCCACTGTTTATTAATAAATAAACCAGAGCCTGTTGTGAGATCAAAGATAATGAAAGGATTTTATTTTCACTTCACTGTATTTTTGTTTACTGGAGAAGTTCTATTGACGGTATGTTACACAATGCTGCAGGGTCAGAGCCAAGCGCCTATAGTGCCATATGGCAGATGAATATTTGATGGCCATTAATGGAGTCTTTGTCTTCATGCCGTATTGCTGTTGTACCCATTGCTTGCATCAGAGGACTGTGGTGGAGTTGTTTGGTTGGCATGCATTTTGGAAAACTTCCCTGGTAAACTCTGTCGCCTGTCTGGCAGTGCCACACAGCAGCTGCAGTGATTTCAGCCATGAAGATTTGCAAGCAGACAACTGCTTTTGGTGCTGTTTGCAGGTCCATGTACGCCGAGAACTTGCCTTGCACCCTGAACATTTCACCACAGAGATTAGCAGATCACTTACATCTATTACACAGAGTCAGCTTCATGTTACATAAAACCTCCTGTCCCTCACACATCTGGATAAGCATGCCTATATTTATGTGCACTGGGTATAATGAAAAGGTTGGCATCAGTTTTGTTGAAAAGATTAAGGTCTAAAGGCATGAAAGATATGACTCCGCTTGTCACTCCAATTAGAAAAGCAACAGTGATGCAGAGCAGCTATACATTTGCTTGATGACCTCATCCTCTCTACAGCACAATCCATAACTATCTGACAAAGATGCGACTCCCACTAATGTTTCACTGCTGGCTTGGTGGTGTAAAACGATCTAGTAATCAAAGTGTTTGGGAGTCCTAAGGGTTTCAGATGTTGGGTGTGATGAGAAGGAGGAGCTGGCTCAGCCTTGTGCTGGAATGTGGGATCTTAGAGGTTGTGTGTGCATGTTCAAAGCACCTGTTTGTGTTGTTTTTGCATGTTTGAGCCTGTATAGCCACAAGCACATAATCATAGGCATCCCTCATTTTGCTCAGATATTTCTGACCTTCGGGGAGCCAGAGACTGCAGGGTCAGCGAGGTCTTGCAACAGGGGGTCAACAATTCGCTCTCTTTTCTGGTAAATACCACAAACACACTCTGAGGCATGTGCAGCAGCCGCACTTTGAAGATAATCCTTTTTGTGGTATCTTTTAATTCACAGTGTGGTGTCAGTGCCATTTCCGTCACTCTGTATAACTTTTTCTCGATGTGGAGGACCACTCAAACATATAATTGCTCTATAGCGTCTGTGTAAAGCCTGATTGGTATTTGGTTACAATATTTCACAGTACAGGTATAAATCAGTCCACGGTGCAGGTGACACGCCGTGGTTACCCAACAGTAACTGCAGCAGCCACGTTTGTTCTCCGAGTTATTGTTCCTGGAGTTT
The DNA here is from genome assembly GCF_933228915.1 of Telmatherina bonti. NCBI lineage: Eukaryota > Metazoa > Chordata > Actinopteri > Atheriniformes > Telmatherinidae > Telmatherina > Telmatherina bonti. The sequence goes on from NC_136631.1 coordinate 14,655,750, forward strand.
GACGACAGAATATAAATGAAACATAATTCATGAACTGTGGACATTCTGAATAACAAAAGAAAAACAAAGCAAGCGGTCGGATTTCTCCCATCAATTTTTAATCACTTCTCTTTTACAAGGTCACAGGTGGCAACCTACACTGGCCATGGCTATGGATCGCCGAACCCCCAACCAACCAACCAAACAAACAAACAAAAGCACAGACAGAGGAGCACTCTGACTCTCAGATGTGGAAGATTTTTTGTGGTTGACAGAATTGCTCCAATCTCTGTCTTAGTATAACAGACTGCTCACTGAAGGTCATGTTGGTCTGTGGAGAGACTATTGAAGATTTTTTCTGGTTCCGGTCAAAATGCCTGTTACGACCCTGAATATTTGAAAGACAACAAAAAAAAGGGAAGCGAGTCAGAGTTTGAGTATTCAGTCATTTCTTTCTCTCTTTATTTCATCAGATTGAATTAGTGTGTTGCCTAATTCTACACACATTCATGCCCCTTATTCCTCTCAAACACCCACCCAACAGCTATTTAAGTGTGCTATGACATCACCAGTCTGCAGGCCCATCCCTGAGGCCTCTTGCCATGACATCAGTGTCTATTGCCAGGTGGGGGGTGTCTCTTTCCTTCCTACGACCCATTAACTTACCCCTTCTTGTGGGTCAGCGACCCCTGTACAGTAACCTTATCCCAGACCTTGATACAGATGCAGGCCGGTCAGACGGGGGGGGGGAGGGGTAAGGCGGAGCAGAGAGGAGACACTGGAGCAAAGTGAAGAGTGAAAAGAAATGTAGACCAAAGCAGAGAGAGGAGCGGATGGTCAGCTAATCTGCTGTCAGGTGTGTGGGCGTGGAACCACACTGAGGTGTGAAGAGCCAGAGAGAGAGCCAGAACAAAAGTAAGAAACCCCGGATTCATGCCACAGGAGTGAGAAAATGTGGAGAATAAAAGGAAGGGAATGTGGAAGTTCAGGTGATTACCTGGTGATGACGGGTGGTCTGCTGCAATTAGAAGGGAGGTGAGAAACACTAACAGCTTTGGTGAAGTTAAGGATTATTTTTTTCTAAGGGGTCATTAGGTTAGATGTTACCACCATGAAAATTAAACTCTGTTTTATGTGTGTCACCGTCGGTTTAAGATAACAAAGTACAAAGGTAGAGAGGCAACAGGGGGGCATATATTTCCTGTAAAACTCCCCTTACAATACAATTTCGTCAATCACTTTTTACCGCATCATTCTGTCTCTAAAATAACCCCTTAGGTAAGTGAGAGGAGCAATGATCTCACTTTGGGATCAACTTTCATTATGAATTGAAGGTTTCATCACACAGGGATAGAGTTACAGATGTGTGACCGATGGGGTACTTCAAAGAAATTTGACCAAAATGATATATTCTTTCTGGTAGTGTTTCCTTTCACCACCTTTATTATGAAGACATTGTGGTTTGTCGGCATCTTGCAAATGACTTTTCAGCCATTATCGGAAATATCGACTGAGAAGTGCCATCGCTGCCAGGCAGGAGACAGCATGACATCATTCTCTTTGTGTTGAGGTGCTGCTTGTCATTGGTGGCTGTCTGCTCAGCTAGAAAACCTGCCAGCAGTTTGATTTGTGTGCCTGTTTTCAGGATTCCCTGTCTGGTACATCTAGGGCACAATGGAAAGGGTGGACTATCACTGAGCAGCTTTTAAATACATGCTTGCATAAATTAGACAAATGTGTATTTTTATTTGTTGGCAGTTAAATAAAAACTTTGGTGCTGCATAGTAAAAATGTGACTTTATAACGGTAAGCATGCAAATTGCACAGTATAAACATAGAATTCAGTGGCAAAGTATTATTAAAGTGATACTTGATACTTTTTGAGCCCTTATAAATGTTTTTTCTTCTTAAAAACGACTCACAACTTCATAATAATGCTTTACAAAGACAATTAAAAAAAATTGTAATAATAATACGTTACAAAAACTATTAAGAAAAGGTCAATAAAACAAATATAACTATTCAATTAGCAGTCTGTGTTTTAAAAAAGGAGCAATATTAAAACATATATGAGAAAATTAAGTGGCACTAATAGTGAGTGTAGTGAAGCTAAAATTAGAATAAAAAGGTCCCATTCATTAAATGTTTTTTTAAAGGTGTAAGTGAGAGCTCTGTTTCAACTTCAAATAAAAAATACATCTGTCCCTGATGAAAAACCATCAATAACTTTTGTGATCTTCACAGCAGTGACTGATGTTCACCAGGGTGAGAAAGATTTCATGTCTCTACAGATGAGGTGTGTACAAACGCAGGAAAATCTAAAAGAAAAAAAAAACAGAAAAAAGAAGCAAAGGTACCTTCATAGGAATAGTCAGTGAACAAAGAGCAAGAGCACCGAGAGCAAGTCGTGGAAGAGTTTTTGTGGTTACAAAAAATCCAAGAAAAACTTCTGAACAACTGCATGTTCGTGAATCCACCAGGAGAAATCTGAACAATAATGATGTGCAATATGGTGCAAGTAAGAAAAAATAAATCAATGCTTTCAAGGAAGAATATTTTTTGTCCTTTAGGAATTTCACTAAATATAAAAGCTAAAGCCAAAAGTGGGTTTGAAAAAATATGGCGGACAAATTAAACATTTATGATTAAAAAGACAAAGACAGCATTATTGTAAAAGAACCCTGTATAAAACATACTGGTGGAAGTCTAATGGTCTTCCTATTCTGCTGTATCTGGGTCAGAGCAAGTTGAATTCACCAGTGGATTAATTATTTATGAATGAATTATGAGTTTACTCTGAGGAAAATGCCAATCTCTGCATGTCTGCTGCAGAAACTAAAGCTTGAGATAATTGAAATAGCACATACAACCCTCCTCATCCTACCCCTCTACTGCTGTAAAGAGTCTTCCGTTGCTGCTGCCCTGTTCCAGGGGACCCAAATAGCCATCCCAGCTGGACTTTTAAAGAAGTCCTTTTGTTAAAGATGATATGTTCATTCCTGGGCTGTCCTTCAGCTGCAGGTGTCAGGAGACCCCTACTGAGTGCTGGAGAGCCCAACAGTCAGCACATTAGCCTGTGAAAAGAAGCAGATCAGGCAACCTGCCGAGCTGGTTGCCTGTAAACAGTAAATTACTGTAACCCCCTCACCCTTCAAACTGTGCTACTTTACCACTGTCAGTGTCAGCAGAATACCTGTTTTACAAGCTAATATCAGCTCATACGTGTTGTGCTGCTTTATTTCCATTGGATTATTTAATATAGAAAAGAATTTGTTTCTCTTTTTATCTTCCTGGATTATTTCCTCTTTGCTCTGGCATAGTCAAACTCCCCTGATATTTAAATACAATTAAAAGGAAAAGATGCAAGAGTTCAGAAAACAGTCCTAAATGAAGCGACATGACTAATTTCTCTGATCAGTCAGATGCTAACGAACAAACATGGCCATTCACAGAGCTCAGACTGTTCCAGCAGAGATGGGAGACATCAGACTTGAGGAGGGAACATAGAAAAAAAAAACTTCACAGCACATTTATCTTGTCTGAGAAATCAATAACATGCTTTCATGTGAACTTCATGGGGAAGAAAAAACCCCCAGAAAAACTCAGATTCATTAATGATTCCACCAGGGTTTTGATTCTTCTTTTACGCAACAGGAAGGAGAAGGCTGCAAGCAGATACCCATGAGCAAAATGAGAGTGCATAAAGACAAAAAACATTTTTATTACAAATATTTTTGGTGCCATATACAGTACATTTTTTCACTATATTAAATTTCATGCACGCAAGATGCATGCAAGATGCACGATAATCTATATGTTAACCTTTCCCATGAATATTTAACATTCACCCACTGTGAAGGGTAGTATGTGAAGCTGTGTACTGTCTAACAACAGTGGAGAGGTCCTGAGTTCAGTGCCAGCCCCCCTTTTTCCTTGAATATCGCAGCCTGTCTGATCAATAAATTATAGCATCTGACAAACTGCATCAAAAGATATGAAATTCATAGTTGGGTTGAAGCCAAAGTGAAAAAGAAAAAGAAAGAAAAAATGGGTTGGCCATCTGAATCAAAACATGAAAGAACAAAGCCACTCCAGGGGGAAAAATATTGATTGTGAGCCACAGTAAGGTGTCGAGAGTTCAGGTGCATGTGAATATGAGTCTGTGCATTCATAGTTTGGAGGGACAGATGTTGGGGTTATGTGGAGGTGAAGGCAAAAGGTTCAGACTGGTGGCAGCTGCAGAAGGATGTCTGAGGGTTGCAGAAGGGTTACATCTTCTGTTGATGTATGCGTGCATCTTCTCCAAACTGGTTTTCATGTTTGAGCAGGACTGCTTACATGCAATGAAATCTTTTGTCTAACAGCAGAGGCGACTTTATAAGATGTTATTTTAAAGGAATTTGATGCCTGCAGGATGTTATCTGTGGATGTTGAATTTTGTTTGAATTTCATTATCTAAATTCTCTCCCACTTGAAAGGGGACCCTTCCCCTCCATTAATAATTGACATTTTATTACTAATCCTTCTCATTGTGGCAGGCATACGCTTTGATGTGAGCCATGTTCTTTTATCAGAGCAGTACAGTGTATTGATCGCTGGGCAGATAGGAGCACCATCAAAGGGATTCCTCGTGGGGCAGTCAACACCGGGTCACCTCATACTCCTGGAATGTGGTCAATCACAGCTCACTCTCACTGTTGCAGCTCTCTGTATCCCCTTTACTTTTTTATTTTGTCCATCCTGCCTTTGCGCTGCCTATCTGGTGTAAATATTCACTGATCAAATGACATCATCTGAAGTAGAAGGACAAAATATGTTGTGTAGTGCAGGAGGGCAAGTTGCCAAAGGGTGGGGGGTTTCACCAAAGGAAGCTGTTGGTGCTGTGCAGACTGACTTTCCTCCATCATCTGTTAGGTCTTGTGCTCTGGCTGCAGATTACAGCAGATGATGATCTCATTCATTATGCTCATTACAGTTCACTGGAGATGCTTATCATCAGATGGTGAACAAATGCAGCCTGTAAATAAACAGCGTAAATGGCAGTTAATTGTTACCGATCTGAAAAATAAGATGTTTTGCATCGAAAACTTTTTGCAAATACAGATTGAAAGTTGGATTGGCTAATTAGAGTTCACCCTAACAACAGGCAGAATACTAAGTTTATTAGTCACATGTGAGCAGTGGAGAAAAGATTTTGTTGTGGTAGTGATGAGTATCGTCCCATTAATACATGAGACGGATTATAATATGCTATAATTCATAATTTTCGTTGATTCTTTCTAAATCTGTCCGGTTTAATTCATACTTTGAAGTGTCATATGGAGTCGCAGCAGCTTCACAAGGCCAGGCATTGATTGTTATTTGACACCTGGAGACCAACTGTAAAAAGCACTTAAAAACAAAACAGACGAGCTTCTGTAATGAGCGTATCCTATTCAACCAATTAGAAAATACATAGTCCATTTTCATCAGTGATCACTTAGAGACCATTAGCTGCAGCAATGTAGAAGTCAGTTGTCTTTCCATCATCAATATCCCATAAGTGAAGCTCTTCAAAAGGCCTTGTCTGGTGGTGAAATCCTCCCAGGCTGGTGGTGCCACTGCTCTTGTTGATGACTTGTCCGGCCTGACTGACAGCACTTTTGTTTTCCACGTATTAGGCAATCTGACTTCATCACGGTCCATGAGGGGGTTCACATAACGCTGACTGGAGGTCACAACACCAATGTGGCCCTCCCCCCACCAACCCGACTTCTCTGCAGGACATTCCAAAGACAACGCATCCAGAGCGAGACCAAGCTGTGGACGCAGTGACCCCGTCGGACTAAGTAAAAAAAACACTTACACACACACAAACATAAACATGCACATATTTGAACCAATTTCGAATCAGAGTGTTAATTTTTAATGAAATATACATTAAGGAGCAATTTATGGACTAGTTTGCTTCCCAGCAACTAATATTTCAGCAGACTCTGCAACAGAACAGGATTGGATGATTGATTTTCAATCAGACTGCTTCTCTTGAATGAATAATTCAGGGTTATAGCTTGTGACACCTTCAGTATATTACGTTACACATATTTCATCACAAGGTCGATTTTTGAAAACAATATAACAACAAATAAAGACATAATAAACAAAACAAATGAATATAATGACAAATCATTTGATTGTTAGTCCCTTGGTATCACAATGTTAGTCATATTTCTAGAGGTAGGAACGGGTGCATGGGCGCATGCTTATTTATTTGAATAGCGAAGAATTCAGAGGCATGTGTACGTGCCTGCTGATGACTTTCTTTCATGGCCTTCTGTCTGTGATGAGAAATGAGAGACGGTGGTGTCTGAGGTCACACACTGATTACTTATCCCCACAAGGGGTCAAATGACTCTTAAATGTGTTGTTTACAGTTCTACAATAATGCCAAGGCTCTGGGTTACGTATGACAAGCTAAACATTACATTAAATGTTGAAAATTTAATTGTTTAGTTTTAGAGCATGGCTCATTTCAGATATATTTTGTAACTTGAGATTAGGTACATGGGAAATAAAAAAAAAACATCTAAAGACACTGTAGTGTGTCTGTATGTATTTACATATATGTTTAATAATAACTGCTCAATCAAAACTGCCAATTGCAGTGATTTTTTTTTTAAAAAGAAAAAGTTATTGTCATACTCAGATTCATAAAATCACAAAGGACCAAGTGAGTCAGACAGAGAAAAGCTTTGTGTGTCTATTCACAGCTCAAAGAAAGAAGATATTGCAGTGTTTTTTGTTTAATAGCTCCTGCATCTTTCAGGAGCGTATCCCGTTTCAGCTGGCGGGAGTCCTACGACCTGGCGAACAAGTGCTGGATAATTATCCGCACCAGTGTTAAGTACAAATTGCGCAGTCCCGCCTTTGAGAGAGGTTGCTGAAGCACATCAGATACAGTAACTCTCCCTGGATGCTCACTAAACTTGGGCTAACATGATAGCGACTAAAAGAAAAGAGAATCCACAGACACACAACCTGGAAAATCAAAAGAAAGACTTGAAACTATTGTAAAGCTGCAAGAGGAGGGGAAGAGCATGACTCACTATATTCTGTTTCACCTGAATGACAATAACAAGGACAGGTGTCTTGAGTTAAAGTCACATTTGAGGTCCAACATCAGACTGCTTAGGCCTGAGGAGTGTGACATCATGACTCTAAGCTGATAACCCAGCAACAAACCAGCAGTTGTTGTGAGGATAAAGGATTAGCCTTCATTTGGTTTTGCTGCTCTTTGAACCAGAAAACACTGGAAAAGAAGAGGATTTCACATGAAAGGAACAGCTTGCTGAGAAAGCACAGAGATGGGGCGCTACCTCTCATCAAAGAGGTTGAGTCACTTCAAGCACAGAGACATCTTTCCAAGCCCTCAATGGCTGGTGGGCGCTGATATAACGCTGTTATTTGTCTTTCCAGGTGTCAATATATGTGGGGGGGGGGATTTTTTTTTTCTGTCTGTATGTGTCTGTCTGGCTTATCAGGTAAGGTCTCCTTCTCCTTCCTACATTGTTAGTAGATAATGAGGTGTGATTAAATATGAATGCTAAGTGTTTGGTGGCTGCAGCCCAAAGCTGAAACCAGATCCAGTCGGGGCCCACAGGCAGCATAATTAGTAGCTGATGATAGATGCCATTAATGTTGCTCTCGCACACAGGCCTCAGGCCTCTAAGCTGGACCTCCATGCAACAGCCGGCTGCCTTTGAGCCATCCACAGTTAATTAAGTCGCAAATAAATAAATCGTGATCCAGCTGTAGTGAGTCTTTACTGTTGGAAAATGCAGCGCTCTGATTGTAATCAGCCTTATTTTAATTGTTTAATGATCAACAGCGATTAAATATTAAGCCATTTGTTACTTTTATTTGATCTCTTTTTTTTTTATTAGTGTTACCTCTCGGGATTTCATGTTGAAAGCATGACGAAAGTCCTGTGGAAAACAATATCAGCATTTCAAAAGTGTTGAAAGAACAGTGTGATGCCTTTTATGGTGGAGAAAAGCCCTTTGTGCACGCCTGAAGGGCTGTGTTTGGTTATGAGGGCTCTTTGGATTGTCATATCCCTGGTGTGAGATTGACTCACACATTGTGAGCGGTCTCTGGGTTTTCTTCTTCTGCCTCTGTGCTGCGAGACTGCGGACACCGCTGAGCTGCTGCACATCAGAAGGAAAGACAGTCATGTTCACAGCTGTAAGGACATGTCTGCTTTGAGCAGCCGCGGTTTAATGTGTGAAGCAGATTAACAGGGTGCTTTTGTGAAGCTGGGATAACTGGTCAGCTCTCCCACGCAGCCAGTCTTATCTAGTGTGTGCATGTTTATGCATGAGTGTTACGGTTGCTGCCACAAATAAACCCTCGTGTGTATGAAGCAGCTTGACACACCAGTCGGTTTCATTAATTGAAAGCCAGACTTTTGAAGACGACTCTGGTCTTCAAGGAGCCGATAGGCAAAACTGGAGGACAGGCTTCTGCATTTCAATGTATTCTTCACACTCAACATCAAAGCATCACCTACAATCTGTGAGTTTCTGGATATGAATGTGTCTTTGCTATGATATAAACCAAGATGCAGGACTGAGCAATGTGGGGACAGGAGCTATGTGCATGGAAGATCAAATATTTGCTGGTTCAATGAAAGGTCATAAGAAGCTCCAAGTGACATAAGATCTTAGTTTTTCCTCAGCTTAGACAAAGAGGAATTGAAAAAATGCTTTTTATTATTGTATGCATTGTGCAATAACAAGGCAGCTGTGGTTCGGTGGATGGAGTTTTTATTTGAAGTGGGAAACGACTTAAGTGTGTTAAGAGTCCATCAAGCGTGAAAAGAAGATTTTCTAGCTGGAGACTTGATGTCTTTTGTGTTTCCATTTTAACATTTGCAAGACTAAGTTAAAAGTCTGACAAACAAACTATTGTTTACAGAAAAAACCCAAGATATTTAAGGCTGCATCTTGTGCTTTTCATGTTTTTAAAGTTGAAATGGTCAATAAAGACAAAAATGTTTTATATAGAGCATGAATGCCACAACAAGCAGCCAGGAAAAGGGTTGGGGTTACAAGAGAATCTTTGCCCACATTTGTTCATAAAAAAGGGTTGTTGTTTTTTTTGTTTTTTTGTTTTATGTACATTTTAGGTTTGTGGAGTAGAAAAGTTGACAGAAATGCTAAATAACTTCCTCTTTGTGTGTGTTTTTGTGTTCTTTTGCTTACTTCCTGTGAAACAATCCTATCTTATATCAAAACAAAATTTCCAAAAGAATCTTTCCATTTCTCTCTTATGTAACCCAGGTGTGGAAATGTGTTCTTGTCTCCAAAGTCTGGTCAGCTCCGACTGATCTGCCTCCATCTGTTGATGTCACCGTGCAGCTTGGTGTGTTCGGATCAAACTACGCAATGGAAACAAATCCCACAAGCATTTTCTAAAAGACATCATAAATTTTTTACTTTAAAATCATACAAGAGAAACATTTTGGAGTTTGTGTGGTCAAAAAGCTTGCTGCCTTTACAACATCACACACTTGTGTGTGTATGTTGTGGCATTTTGCAGCCACGTGGGGGCACTCTCAGAAATAGCCCGTCTGTCAGCAGAGTTGCTGCTGTTGTTCTTTTATCTCTACTTTGTTGTAAAACAAAACAAAAAAAAAAAAAAAAAACCAAGTCAAAGACATAGATTTACAGAAGTGTATTATTGCCTCTTCAGGAAAAAACAACATTCTGATGATGTTGTAAATAATTTTGGACAAATTGGTGTTTTATTATGATGCAATAGCTATGTAGGTCATAATTATATGAGACTTGTAATAAAGACAAGAAACGTTAAAGCATTCAAACATCATGTTTATACATAAATAATACATCATTAGAACAATAAACTCTTCACATAATGTCATAAGCTTCCTAATTCTTTTCTGTGGTGGCAGCAGGACCCATTCATTAAGATCTTCAAAGTACTGCAGTGAAACTAAGTTTTATATATGGAATTGTACAATACAGTTGTAGTCCTTACTTCTCACAGGTGCTTATTTTTTATGTGTAAATTTAGATGCTACACATCTTATCTATTGTGAGATTTGTTGTTGTCAGCGCTTTGCACATCAGCTAAGTTTGAATCAATCAGCATCTGATCAACATGCTGCATTCTCTCTGTAGTCAATGTTTTGTTGAGATTTTGGAGAACTGAGCATCTGCTCATTAGGAAATTGTTGTCTGCGAGGCCTGAGAGTGATGAAATGAAAGTATTAAATAACCTCTGGTTAATTGAGGCCTGTTAGCGCAGATGTGCAACAGCTATGACACACACATCCCCTCTGTACTCTAAACAGTGTGGAGACATACGAGGACACAACAGTTCCACCTTGTTTAAGCTTTGTGAAACGTTCAATGAAATAGCTCATCTTTTAATTGAATTAAACTTCTTTTTTAAGTTATATAACAGTCTGCATGTCGGTGGCAAAAGCAGTCACACATTTGTAGAATATATAACAATGCAGAGAATCCTTCAAGTTTCTCTTTTATTATTAGACCAATTTTTAACACCAAACATCATTAATGCGGTAAAATTATGCAAGACAGGGAATTTTTTATTTATTTTTTTTAAACCAGAACTTTTCCTGTAAACCATGCCTTGCATTTTGTATTGAAAATGAAAAATATGACTCACAATACACAATGACCCAAAAAAAGTTTATCTCATTAATATATTTTTGAACATTCCTTCTTTTTTTTAAGCAATTCTGGAAGTATTTAACCCAGCAGAGGGACCACAGGTGTTGTAATCTGAGTTAATAGGATTAGAATTAGAAGAGGAATAGAGCAGGATTTGATTTACAAGATAAGTTTTACATTAAAAATCCAGACTGATGGTCTTGTGATTTAGACTCCTGAAATGCCTCAAGGTGACAAGCTAAGTTCAAGAAACTGATGATACAGTTACCTAATTTACCAAATTAAAATAAAAGATCCACTATAAAAAACTAAATATATTCAAATCAATCTTCCTTTTTACTCTTATTTCTTGAGTGCAACAATTACCCACAATAAGAAAGGCTTTTGTATCTGAATCAGTTCAACACTGCGAGGTTTGGCCTTTGCAGTCTGCAGCCAGACAAAGATGTATGATTACCAGACAGCCCTTACAAAAGCTGACCATTTGTGTGGGTGCTCTTCAGTTACAGCAGACAGATTGGGTGTCATTTACTTCATAACCAGCCTCACCTCCACAATATCTAAAAGTGGTTGGGTTCAAGCTCAAAATTACACTCTCCACCTCTTCATGCCTGATATATTATTTAGTGTGTCTTCACCTGAGAGGACCTGTGCAGAGTTGTTGACCGGCAGAAAAAAACCTTTACTTTCTTTTATGAAAATGAAATGAAATATTTCAGGCCATTTAACCCAAAAAAAAACCCAAAATAAATTTAAAAAAAAAAACAAAAAACTACATATTAGTTTCATAGGAAACACAAGCCTAAGGCTATTTTCACAGAACGTTATTAGTATATGTGTATATTTTCTAAGAATCCAAACATGACCTCAGAGACTGTCATACTCATAGTTGCTTATCAGTGCTGATCCTTGCCTTCTATTCCTGTTAATTCTACAAGAAAATCCATCAAACACCATCTGAAGTACACCAATAGTGCAGAGAGAGAGAAACAAGATTACTTGATCGAGAGGTAAGCCCCCTCTCCCCTTCAGTCATCATGTCAATATTCCAGTATGATCTTTGCCATTGGGTCAGGTGGTTGATGCACATGTCTCATCTAACAGGCTTCCAGTCAGGATGTGGTTGCCAAGGAACATGTCCAGTTGGAGCAAATGAAATCCCTCCATTACAGTTTCCAGGCAGGATTCACATGCTGGGGATGTTTTGTTGTGAGAGCGTACATGTGTGTTTGCTGCAGATGTGTGCGCACAACTGTACAGAGAATGTGATATCAAGAGGGGGGAATGGGCTTTTGAGGTTACAGAGGAACTAGGGCATGTGATTGTGCAGCCATGTGTGTATGTGCACACAGATGTGCGCGCGCTTGCTTCTGTGTGGGTGTGCATGCATCACTCTTCAGAAATAGCTTTCTGATGTAACATAAACTGATGCCTGCCCTCTCACTCTTTCTCTCCAGCTTTCTCTCAGGGTTCTCAGGCATCTATGGGAACTTGTTTATGAACACTTGCCTTCACAAAGTCAACACAAGTCAATGATAATGTTGTTTAGCATTCGGGAAAAAGATATGTGACACATATTAGCCATCAGTTATATGTGCGACATTCTGACAGTATAAATATGATGTTATTTAATTAAGAAGTATGCAAATGTCATGAGTGTGTGTGCACTTCAAACACCTTAAGAAATTACTATTGTGACACAAAGCCACAATCCACATACTGATGGACACGACTCACTACATTAAGAAACAGTTAAATGATTACTTGAAATGACAATTTTGTGTATAGCAGACAGTTGTCAAGGCTCTAGTAAATGTGGTCATAATATATTGATGCAAGGAGGCCTGTGTTTGTGTCATGCTGTGTTTTCTCATTATCTGTGAATCCTGCAGCTTAACTCCTTGCTAGAAACACACTCATACTAATAAATTAATAACTTTGGTTTACTTTTCAAGTAAACTTTAATAATTACAGGTTGAAACCATTACCTGGACTGTTTTTTATTATCTTTTATCTATTTTTATATTCTATATCTATATTTATTGTTATCTCTATTTAGCCCTTTTTCCTGCATGTTCTCTTTGCTGCTGTTGCACCGTAAATTCCCTTGCTGTGGGACAACTAAAGGAATCTTGAAAATATTTTTATTTAACCAATACCGTATGCTTTGTTGTTTCCATGTTGAGTGCAAATTAAATTAACCGGCATTGAAATGTACATCTTCTTTTTCATCGATGATGACAGTGTACTGAAACACTTAAATGCTCAAATGATCCCTTCAACATTGACCTGTACTTGATTCTGTTGTAATTACAGGTGTTTTCTTGTCAATCTCTTAAGTAGGAAATAGACATGGGCAAGAGGTGGGGGTCGTCTTTGTCTGGCCAGAGCACAAAGGGAAGCTGCAAGTAATGATGCCAGATCTTTAAACCTTTTGTTGTTTACAGCGGCCACTCACGCACGGAGTGATCAAATTTCTTATATCACAACGCATGAGGAAACCAACACCTCGCTTCCACAGTACACCCCCAACTTCTTTACAGAGGCTGCAGGTGGGACAGGGTCAAAAAGCTAGCTGTCTATCTAATTAATGCAGGAGGGGTGAGGGCTTCTCACACAGCTCAGTGGTGGGGTTTGAGCTCACAGTAGAGAGAGAAAAGAAACGGTGGGGGTGGGGTGATGATTTGTGACAGAATGCAGAGGGTCTGCCTCAGCTCCAGCTGTCTCGAGGTTTATTGATCAGTATGATAGCTCTGACAGGAGGGGAAGATCCCCAACACCTGCACTCAGTAACAACATGCTAGCTGTAATCCATGCAACATGAACTTTATCACAGCTGAGCTGTTCATGAACTTTTAATTACCTGTAACTTTAAACAAATAATGAACACATAAAGATTTCTGTTTTTATTCGGCTTATTTGTTGCTTTGTTTTTGTAATAAATGATAACTTCAAAAGTGTAAGAATTGACTTAATGTATCATCTAGGGACATTGCCTGAATCTTCACACACTCTAAGCCCAGCTCACAATTTGTAAGATTTATGTATGGCAGCTTCATTATAATCAAGTTATTTGAATAAGCTTTTTTTTGGCGGGGGAGGGGGTAAATTAAATCAAGACAAACTGAATATAATCAAAATTGCTATTCCAAGTAAAATTGTTATTCCAAGTATTACTAATGACACTGTAAGACTTACAGTGTCATTAGTAATAAGGTCAAACCCTATAATGTGGCCTGAATTTCCTCATTTCACTCCTGGAACACATATGTAAGTATGATGAATAACAAAATAATATTAAATGAACAATTATCAAACAAAACCCTTTTAATAAATACAAAGACGTAAAAGTATTCATCTTGATTTAAACATATTATGCATATTAGCTGTGTTAAAATTGAAAGCAAAGACAAATCATCTGAGCAAAGATTAAGTTAATATTGGTAAATCAAATCAAAGAAGTAATTGTTATTTTCACTGTTGTTACAATGTAAAACAGTGGCATAATGTTAACCCACCAACTTTGTCACACTGACCATGTTTTTCTTTTTTAATTTGCTGACTCATATGTCAGAGTTCCTGCTCATCACATAGCAAAAGTTGTAGTTTAAACGCAACAAACTGTTTTAACCCAAAAGAACCCAACATGACATACAGTTTCCGAGACATGTGGCATCATTTTATGGTACAAACTTTGCTCAAAAATCTGTGAAACACAATCTAATTTTTGCCTTATCTCCCTTAATGGACATGAGAAAGCAAAACAAAAATTACACAATAATATGTTTAAACTATCACATGGTAATAAACGGTAAATATCCCTAAAAAACTTTGGTACTTTTTTATTTACATTTTGTTAAAAGGGACCAATAAAGACCTAATATAAAAAACTGACTTATCTGATCATATTTTCATGGGTTGGGTCTTTATGGGTTAACATGTTGTTCTTTCTTTTGTTTTAAATCTTGATAACCTATACTCTACCTTTTCAGTTCTTAAGGTTCATCAGCTTGCTGCATTTGTCATCACAACTCCTCTCTGCTCTGTGTTCCTATTCATAAAAGGGTTGCAATAAAACACAACCAAAATCTAATTGTTTTGATCCAATACGGCCAGATCCTTAGGTCATGTTAGGTTTTGTGTGTCTTAAATCAGTTTAAATTGTGATGATTTTTACTCTGGTTCCTCAATGTCTGCTGCTTACTCAGTTTTGTACAAGTATTTCAAACCACTCAATTGCTTTTAGGTTAGCTGTTGTTATGATATCCAACATATGTAAAAATGTTTGATTTCTGTTTTTGTTGCAGAGACAAGTTGTCCACAACAGGTGCCTGTTTAGACGAAGATGAAGATCAAGACCTCTCCCAGTTAAAACTGGGTCAGTTCAACCTACAAAGTTGATGATGCAAGAATTGCTTAAAGCCTGTCTTTTTTGACAGATAAAACAGATAAGAAGACAAGTTTGGTCATCACGCACAGCACCAAGTCTGTTAAAAACACACACACACCCATCATAGCAACTAAACTCATGCCAACTGTCAAGCATAGTGGTGAAGAGGTGATGATTCAGACTGTCTTGCAGCCATCGAGCTGACAACAAACTCATTTAAACGCCTGAGCAGACTATTCAGAGAGAAATTTGAAGCCATTCAAGGCTAAAACTTGCCCCATTATAGGTCATGCAGTCAGATTCAAAGTCCAGGCCTCGACTCAAATGAATCCAGTGACAAAACCTTGAGAAAGTTGTGTATGATACAACAAACCTCAATGAACTGAGGCAACATTGTAAAGAAGAGTCAGCCGATTCCATCACAACAATCATACAGACACCAGTTACTTCAAGTTAGTGGTTCTGAAACTGGATCTACAAGCTTAACTAATGACATGTTATAAGAAATAAGTTGAGAATTAACCTGCAACAGAGGGGGAAAGGATACGATGCTGTGTAAGCTACTGCTGTGTTTTTAATTAATAAATATACGCATGACAGAAAAACGTGAAGGGTAATTCATGTGTATCTGTCAGCATACAGCGTAGCTACATACGCGTGGTTAAATAAACTCTCCAGATGACAGCAGTTCACAGGCTTCTGACCACATGAGCACAGTAGTAGCGTGAAAGCGCTCTCGTGCTCCGGGGAATTTCCCGTCCACGTGTCTGAAAACACGACAGAGAAGGCGGGATATAAACAAAGTAAGCCATTGGTTGTAGCAGCCGAATGTAACTCACTCTCTTTTTACTCTTTTTCTGCGCCCCGCCCCGGTGGCGGCGGAGTCACTTAGGAGCTGACGTCGGCGAAAAGCGGCTTGTTGCACTTTTCCTCACAGAATGGAAGTAGTCGTGGAGGTGAAAAGGACTTAACTCGCCTGACTGGCCGGGATACTTATAGCTTGTTGTCATTATCTGTTTTTTTTTTTGTTTGTTTGTTTTTTTCTGGGTGAAAGACATTGGTGAAAAACAAAGCAAATCTTTGAGGGTAAGTACACGAGAAGCGCTTGTTTTAAACGTAGCGACGCTTTCCTGCAGCCGGTCAACACGTAACGTCCCCGTCCCGAGGAAGAGACAACAAACAACGCTGCGGCAGAAAAACACGCAACAAATTCATGTCAACACGCGCTATGTACACAGAAACATCAGAGCAGCCCAAATGAAAACGCGTGGCACTTTAACACAGACTGTCATTCATATGGGAGAGGTTTGAATTATACCGGCTTTCCCGGCTTTACGCAGCTCCGCGTGCGGATGGGCTTTTCACTGCGCCGGGTCTGTGTGTGAGTGTGTGTTTGTGTAAAATACACAGCTGCAGCCCTTTCTATTCTACAACAACATTATAAAAACCTGTCAGCGTGTAATTATATTTATTCAAAGTTGTGCTTTTTATTTACATCCAGTTTTATAATAGTCCAAATACACTTTCTCGCATACTTGTAGATTTTTGGCCTAATTTAGAGCGTAAACGCGCTTATTTCATAAACGCCTTTTGGTCGCGTGCGTGTAGTGTCGTTGTAAACGCGAGGGGAGTCATTGTTTCATAGCTGTTTTACTCGGTGCAGTGTTACATAAAGTTAAAAGTGGTGTGATGTTAGGCTGTCTTTATATCGTTGGGTAGAAACTGTGTCAATAACAGAACCAACCAACACCAGCTGCCCGTGTTTCTCTTTCCCTTTCCCTCACCCCTGCCTCGCCTTTGTTGGGTTATTTTGTCTGCAGCAGGGGGAGCCACTGTCTGACACAAACACGCAGCTCCACACCGCCGGGTCAGTAGAACAAAACAGCAAAACCTATGTGGAGTTTTTTCTTTTTTCTTTTTTTTTTTTTATACCCCTGTTTCTTTATTCTGTGCCCATGCTCTTACCCTGCGTTTGTCAAAACAAAGCATTAAGCGCACACTTTATGGCGAGGTCTCCTCATGCTGCAGACAGGACAATCCTTATCCAATGCTTATGATGACTGAAGAAATGAAAACTACTTCTTGGGGAGCTGGCAGGCTGACAAACCAGAGCAGGGAGAGTGGCTGAGGATTTTCCTCAACCACTGTCATTACCCTTTTGCTGTGGACCCTAATTTGGAAGTGTGGTAGTAGTGTAACCCTGAATTACAACTCAGTGGTGACTTGGGGTTTTGGTAGTAAGGCAACTTGAATTTCACCTATATTTTGATAACTCTCTGACCCACTATGAGACTCAAGCATGGGTGAAGTCACTATTGACTTTGGAGAGATGGAGAAACTGTCACAGTGGTAGGATGGGTTTAATACATTTCATATATATATATATATATATATATATATATATATATATATATATATATATATATATATATATATATATATATATATATATATATATAAAATCAGAGAACTGATCTTAAGACAGTGAATTAAGAAGCTTCTTATCGCCCTCATTTGTCAGCTGCACTCTTTTTTTTACACAAGTGTGGATGAACCGGGTTGCCTAACTGCAGTGAATTGTGTGGTTGAACAGAGCCATTTGTTTGAATAGGCACTGCACATGTAGCCACAAATAAAGCCATAGTGTCCATTCATTTTCTTCTACCCACCTACTCCATTGTGGTTTTATTGATTTGAGAGCACTCATTAATGGCCCGACAGGTCATCCATAATGATAATTAGTGCTTTGGAGGGATGAACGAATAATGAATGTGTCTGAGATCATCTCATTAGATCCAGGGTGGATTTGTTCAAGGTTACTTTAATTAGTGAAAGAAACTGGGATGCCATTCATTTTAAATTGCATTCTGAAAGAAAAATGTCCAATATTTAGCCCTAGCTATATATATTTAGACATGACATTTCTCAATCTGTCTTCTCACTTTCAAGGTTGCTCATCTCATAGTGCCCCCGCATGGACGATGAGGAGGATGATGTGTTTGAGCCAGATCCCCCGTGCTGGCGCACAACATTCAGGGAGATAAAGTGTGAAGATCGGGGCACACAGACACCTGGTCCTGCCCTGGTATTGAACAACGGCATGCTGCCTTGTGGAGTTGCAGAGGAGCCCAGACCACTTTTCTACGGTGAGACTGATGACATACTGCGTTTCAAAAGTGAAAAGGGGAACATTACCTTGTGTGTGATAACCAGTGTTATAAAACTCAAGCATAACGTGACACTGTGAGAAAAAAAAAAAACAGCCTTGCTGTACTGATCTCCCTTCTGGCGCCCGATAGTCGTCATCACACTTGCTTTTATGGTCTGCATGCAGTGTACCCAGCTGCTTTGCTCTACAAAAGGCGCCAGACTGGCATTGTGACTAAAAAGAGGTGACAGCAGAGCTCACCTGTGATTCATTTCTTCAGAGCTGATTATGAGTGACTGACTATCATAGTTACAATAGTGCCATATGCAAGTATTCATTCCAGAGTAGCTTCATAACAACCCTAACCTCAAAATCAGGGTCGTGTATGTTTGTTGTGTGTAAGTGACTTTATGTTATAAAACAACAGCTGGGAAAGTTGTAGCTAGTTCTAAGCGTAACAAAAGCCACTTTATTCATTGCTTATCAGATGGTTGTACCTGTAGTAACAAGAAGACCATTGGGTCTCATTGCTTTGTTTAGAATATTTCACTGAACATGTGCTGTTTACAAGTTAATAAGTATCAGCCTTGACACTCAACAGGTAACGCAGGATTTCGATTGCACTTCCCAGCACACTTTGAGCTTGTTGGGGATTTTGAAGTGAGGCAACAAGACAGTGTGGACCAGCAAAACGGGATGGAGCGGCTGCCCTGGCACCAGCCTGTGGCACGCAGCGTGGAGGCATGCATTGGACAGAAACTCCAACTGATAGGAGACCAGTTTCACCGAGAACACCTTCAACTGGTGAGGAGGAAAAGATGCAGCATGCTGACGGCACTAAGTCAGGGAACATTCTTTTGTATTTGATGGTCATAAACAAGTACTACTTACCATAGCTATGGGCTTTGTAGTTGATGTCAAACTATTGTACAAGTCACTTTTACTATAGTAAGACACAATCAAATGAGAAAAAAGACACCATGAATCTACAACTGATAAGTCGCAACTGAACTTTCATCTCTGATCAACCTTTTTTCTCACTTCCACTGTCTTTACTGTAGTGCCACACAGTAGATAACACCTAAACCTGCTGCCATTAGTGGCTTATTCTGTTGGTATATGTCTCCATATGTGCAAGTTTGCCCTTGCAACCTTTTAAGAAAAAGTCCACACATTAGCAGCACCATCTAAACACTTTTCTGTATTTGGATCTCATGTTGATCTGACAGAGATTAATGGCGGGTCAAAAGTTTGCTGTGTTTGCTCCATGTTTGCTTTGGAGAGGCTGTGCACATGCAGAACTTCAGCCCAGCATCTCACCCCCCCACCACCTCTTTTCCCTCAAGCCTAACACTACAGATCCAAGACAGCCCTTCTCTCAACTTACACCCCCCACCCCTCAACCCCAGTCCTTTCCCACTGCCTGCTCTTCCTGTTTATTTCTCATTCTTTTCTCCTGTTTCCTCACTGTGCTGTGGAGGCAAGTGGCATGGAGGATGCTTAGTCTCAAACAACACCGTGGTCAGGGTGGCAATGTCCACAGGGTTGGTGCTCTGCTTCTACGTGGGTGTGCTGTTAAAACCGTGATATTTTTAGCTTTCCATTAATTGCAAGGAGTTTTTTCTGCAGAATGCAGAGACTTAACACATATTTAGTCATTCATACACATTGAAACAAAAAAGCAGAAGTTGCAGTAGGTAAACATGTTGTAACCCGAAGCTCAGCATGTGAGCCAAGAGGAGAACAGCTGTGCTTCCAAGGAACCTCCAGTTAGCCCCCTTTACTCGACGAGGAGCTGCCGTAGGACACACCCAAATAAGAGGTCCATGCAGCCACAGGCAATGTGACGAGAGGGGGAAATCAATAATGATGTATGTAAAAGTTTAAGGTTCAGAGATGGAACATCATAAAACCTCTCTTGACATGCGCAGGTCCCTCATTCCACTTCGTTCTCTTGAACTCATCTTTTAACCTCATACTTCAAGGTGTGAGACGGGTTCTTATTTTCTCATACGCTTATCAAGCAGATGTTATTTATACCCCACGGCAAAGCATGACTCATGTATTGTGACACTGGCAGACACACACAGACAACCAGACAGTCAGACAGGAGGGTTTCTGTGATGTGTGTGAACAACCGGGATGCACTGACGCACAACGGAGGCTGGCCCGGGTCAAGGATGAGGAAGTGGCTTATGCTCTCTTTTGCTGGTTGAGTAAACAACAGAGAGGACAGTCAATGTGAAAAAGGCTCCGTAAAGTCACATCCTGCTGAAACACACTGGTATATAGATAGATGATCATTTTTATGCTTAAATCATGACGAGTGAGGCAGTTTGTAAGACTAATATGACAAAGTGGAGCTTTACACTGTTAGTTATGTTAGAAAGCAGGCACTGCCTCCCCCCATCCCAACACCACAAACGTATGGGAAACACTGTATTGCTATTATTTTGCTACGTGTGTGTCTGTGTGATGCATGTGTTGAGTGAGTGGCTTTCTGTTACAGAGGGCTGTTTTTACAACTCAAGCGCTCAATGATATGCGGTTTTGGATGCATGCTTCTACTGCAGTTTTTATAATTACTATTTCTGGCTCCACTTGTGTAGTTCTTTGTATTTTGCACATGATCATGCATGAATACACCTACTTGTTTTTCAGCTTTTTATTTGTCTTACTTCTCGCTATCGTAAGATCTGAGTCGGTACAAAAACTCTCACTTAGGAACGGCATGACTGTTTGTTCTTTCTCATTCATGTCACTCCTGACAGCAGCCGATTCATAAACAGAACCGTTCAGCGCAGACGCTCGTCCCTGAGCAATCCAAGCGCCTTTGACTGCCATCACATTGATGGATTTTGGAGCAATGTGGCTGCAAGTGTTCTCCATGGGAGCCCGTGGCCCCTGGCAAAAGAAGGGATTAGGTAGCGAAGGAGTGCTGGTGGATGCTGACAGATAAATTGCTCCTCAGTCAGAGAGGCCTGGAGGGGACTCTGAGGTCCCCAGAGGATGGCTGACATTAGCCGACCCGCCATTTGAGACCTAGCAGTAATGACAATCACAATGGCAGGAAGACTGCTCAAGCCCGTGCAGGGCCAGGAGCAGAGTTAGGTTTCATCCCCATGTTTTTTTAAGAGAGACGACTCCTGGTGCTTTCGATAGGAGGTGTTGACAGCAGGGTTGGATGTCTCCTGTGGCCGTGTGTGCGGCTGAGTGAGCGCGCTTGCACGCACGCAGTGTTTGTGGTTTTATCTCTTTGCTGTTTCAGCGACGGTACGGCACTCTCTCCTTTCAGCACTTGTTGAAAGGGGGGAGGAGAGGAGTTTTGCTGAAAAAAAAAATCATTTTTACTTCTCATTCATTAAGCAGTGATGGGTTGTGTAGACAGAGATTTCAATATTTGTATTGAGGATTCACTTTCTACTACCGTTACTCGTTTGTCTTTTTTTTCTTGGCCCTGCTCTGTTTGCTGATATGACTAATCCAGAGTTTCTTGCTATAGTGGTTGGCCTGTTTACTCAAGTGATAAGGCAGAGCTTCTGAGCAGCTGGTCTGACAGACAGCCTGCACAGGACACTGATAAAGCACATCAGGATAGTGTCAGAGTGACGACGCAGGGAATCTAGCTTGATGCTGCTGTTCTATTTCAAGCTAAATTTAGAGCCAAAGTCTCATTTTGACGGTTGGTGGTGTGACTCATGCGTAAGTTTCGACCGGGCTGCGCGCACCTCATCACTCTTGCTCTTTCACTAGAATCGAGTGCAAAGGGTCGGGAACAATCTGTTTCTGACTATAAAGTTTAATTTCTTCCCATGCAGCTCAGAGTAAACACAAACTTTGTAGCATGATAAATCCCCTGGCTGAGTCATTTACCCCAGCAGCCTTAACTGTCCAATGTTTAATCTGAGTATCATTAAATATTAGACACTGACATAAAATATGAATGTAGTTTCACACATGAAGTCATTTTGCCCTCCTACAGACTATGTCCTCATATACTTCAGTTTTAAATCTGGAAAAACCACAGGAACGGCTGTGTTTCCCAAGTCAAGCTTTGCAAGGTGCTGCAAGCTGGTGATGATCTCATCCACTTTTTGCTGCATATAAATATTGCCTCTTTTTTAGTGAAGTCGATATCCTTCTATTTTTATGTCCATATCAAAATATCCCCGGGCAAGATTTAGATTAGGCATACAACAGAGAACATCCCAAGAGATTTGCCACAAATTTTTTTTTTTTAAATCTTTTTTTCTTTGAGCATAAGTAAGAGTAAGGCAGTGGAAAGTACGATACACTACTGCTGGTTGGAACCTGGCAAAGCTTATGCAACACCATGCAATGCTCACTGCAAATTGATAAGAGTATAGAAACCTACTGGCTTATCACAGTGGCAGTTCTCAGTTGTTAACTAGGTCAAGGTTTGGACACTGTGTTAAGTCATGTAAATATGGCAAATCTAATCTCTGCCTGTAGATATTTTGACTCTTATAAACAGCAGTACATTGTTGTTAAGAGAAGGCAATGCACTTTCAGGCACCACAGAGAAAGTAGCTGCCTCCTGTACCTGCCGTATGGACTGGAAATAGCCACGACATTATCTGGCACGGTGGAGCCTGTGTTTCGTCCGCAGACGAGCTGCTGGACTACTGTAGCTCTCTTATGCAGATACGTGTTTTCCAGAGACTCCCTGCGACTCATCAAGAGCCCCCTAATCCCATTTGGAGTAATTATCTTATCTCAGGTTCTCAATAGCAGAGATAGCATTATCCTCCAAATCAGCCACAATCCAATTGGCTCATAAAGCTGCGAGAGTCTCCTCCTCAGCTGCTGGCTGCTAGTTTCTGCCAGAAACATTAGAAAAAGTGTGACTGCATGATGAATGTGTTTATGGCTTGGAATTTCTTTTGGGAAACGTAGCCTGCATAGAGATCCCGCACAGAAGTGGAGGCCTATTTATTAAGTGTTGTTGGGGACAAAGGCAGACTGTTGTGAAAATATCAAGCTCGTTCCGGCGTCTGGTTCTGTCTCCTCTTTTACTGTCCCTCCTGTTAATCAGCACACATTATAGCCGACATAAACCAAACCTCACAGTTAAAACCTTTTCCTAGCTCAGATTTTTTTGGCTTTGAGTTTCTGTAGTGTTTTAATCACTCTATGTTTCATTTTTATTTGTTGTTTCAGTATCATCAAAACCAAAGGAACCAGGGGCCGCTGTGGTGGCGTGTGGCCACAACTCTTCTCAGCCTTCTGTTTGATAGGGGGCTCTTTGCTGGAGGAGGTGGCGCAGGGCGGAGGTGAGGGGGATCATCCCCTTAACATCCCCTTGCCTTCATCTCTTTGAGGAACTGGACTCCTAATGGCACTGTCAATTTTAACACGGGTCTTTTCGGGTGTGGAAAGAAAGGAGACAAAAATAGTCACCGCGGGACGGAGACAAGAAACTTTTCTACAAGTTTGTGTGTTTTCCTTTGCAAAAAGATGCCATGATACACCGAGATTCCTCTAAAGGACACTGTTCATATTTTGGCTTACGTGTGGTGCAGTAATTTTGTACAGTCATTGTTCAGAGTCTTTTTTTTTTTTTTTTTTTTTGCACTTCAACATGTATCCATTTTAAATGACCTCCGCAGACCTTGGGAATGCCTTATTCAGTGTCTTCTGCCAGAAGGAGTATTGACAGTTTTCGACAGGCAAAATGAGATGGTTGGTAAACAAAAAGGAAAATGTGCTGACATTTTTTTCCTGAAGCCTCCCAGGTGGCCACTCAAGTTGATTTACTAACTTCCAAAGAGGCAACTTCTGAAAACAAAGCATTTTGCACCTCACCTCAATGGAACAAGACTTTTTTTGCTTAAGTTGTTGCTTTTAAAATTTTTTATTTCACTTCCTTTTTTTTTCTTTGCCCCATTTTCTTTGCTTTGATGTTGAATTTGATCTCTTGGCATCTTTTAGCATATTGGGAACTTGTAAAGTGTCTGCACAGGAAAAAAAGTTGACCCACTGTAAAAACATTTAGTTTAAATATCTGCTTAAATGCAGAGGCCTGCATTTAGTCGTGTGCAACATGAGTCAAACATTTGGACTTTTTGAAGTATTGGTTTAGAGTTAGCAGTACTGAACGTCACCGTCTAGTTAAACTAGACAGGTGACTGCCAGAAAACCTAACAAACATACAGAAGAAGTGGGGAAAACATATCAAGCATCTTTCTCCAATTTGATGTTTAGTGAACTAACCAGACTATTGAGCAGTAACAAAGAATCCAATAATGATTAATTAACAATAGGCTTTTTAATCAATAGAAATTGCTTGAGTCTCACACAACTAATTAAACAAATCACTTGGGTTAACATGTTTAGTTTTGGCATGAACCAGCTTTAACTGTCTCCCTGCCGTTCTGTGTTGCCATTTTTACTCTCACAGCAACAACAATTGAATCTGTGTTGTCCTAATGGTTCAGGGGAATTAGTTATCACTGCAAATGACTTCCAGCAATGTAGACGACTAAATGATGTCTAAGCACACTGAATCATGGGGTGCTGACTTTTACATGCATATAGAAACTATTGTAGGTATTTGCATGATGCACTAACTTAAAACAAAGGAATCAAGCACACTGCTATGTTGGGTAAATTTCCCCCCAGATTTATAAAAATTACATTTAGTATAATGTTTTTTCTTTTTCTATTTTAGGCTATATTCAGTTTTCATTTTGGCCGTGTTCCCAATGTGTGATACAAAGTTCCCCCCTTGTTTTAGATGTGTTTTTTCATGTGATTGTTTTCAGACCTCCATGCCCTTGAAGTGGAGCTATGGATCCACTGTTTTTGCACTAGACTTCCACCCTTCCAGAGTTCAGATTACTACCAAGCTCACTTCTGTCTTGTATGAAGGTTTAATTTATGACTTCTTTCCCTGCCACCACGTTTCATATGTATTCATTCACATGTCCAAGGCAAATAATCAGTGTTGAGGCCTGGAGTTTGAGTTTCAGCTCTGGAGATTTTACTTAGTAGTGTTTCAGGCTTAAGTTGTGATAGAGTTGAAGCGATGTGCCTCAGCTGAGAGGTTTCCTGGTTTGCTTTTAATCAGCAGATCAGTTCCAAACACCAAACAATATGGCGAAATCGATCTGTGAAACAGAATCTCCTCCTCTCAGGATGCCTTTGTGAGGTTTTACATCATTTGATATTCTGCTGGGTGATCTTATATTGTCTTCGGTGCTCAGATTTAGATTTGGGACATTTTATCATAAATAGCCGCCACTGACTCAGCCACTGACTCAGCAGACATATGGTCTCTGAAATGAAACAAAACTTTAAAAAAAAGAAAGTTGAGTAATAATTGTGAGACACAAAGTTTCTGTTAAAGACACTGATGTTTTGGACCCAAGGAGCAGTACAAATCAGGGGTCTGTAATTATTTGCTCCTTACAATGTGTCAAGTTTATCACTGCATAATTAAGGTTTCTCTTTTTTTCTCTCAAGATGTCTCAGGGACAGATTTTGTGGGCTACTGGTAACATTAAGATCTGTTACATGGTTAAAAGAAGACCAGTGTTGTCTTTTTTTTCACTTCTTTCAAAATTCTTTTCATTCACTTCCTCATCACACACATAATGGTACAGTTTAACAGAGGGAACGTGAGGCTGGCTTGATGGCTGTGGTGGTGACGAGGGGCTACTGAGTATGTAGTCAGAGGCGTGTGAGGTGCACTGAATGTGGTTGTGGTAATAGTTTCCTGCGGATCTTGAACGCTGAGCCAGTTCCAGAAGCACCTCGTCTCACCACTGGCTCTTGACTCCCTTGTTGTTATACTCATTCAATATGTGTTGTTTTTTTTTTTTTTAATTCATTGGTTCATATTCTTTATAATTTATTTTTTTTCTTTTTTATTTATTTTTTGGTATATTTACCCATTTCTACTGTATACACTTGTGTGTGCAATCACTATGTTTTCCTTGGTCGGTTTTGGTTTAGGATTTGTTCATGGAATTTTTTTTCTTTTCCTTTTGGCAAATTGGCCATCATTGTGCCTGTCTTTTTTTTTTTTTTTTTAATCTGGATCACTTATTTCTCATCAGCTTTAGAAGAACAACGGTTTGAATTTATGCAACAATTTACTGTAGTAGTATTCTGACTGCTAACTGCATATTTTACTCAAATCTTCTGCTTCTGCCACAGAATAACGTGTGACTATTAGAATATATGGCTGCCAACATGAGTTCACGATGATCACAGCTGCCGTTGTCTTTCTTTCAAGTCCACATGAGTGAACATGTGATTTTTTTGATGGAGTAATTCACTTAAAAGGCTGTGATTTTCCAACGATGGGCCTAACTAGCGCAGAGCTTTTTTTGGTATCTCTCACCTCCCAATTCACCATGTTTACAGTATGTGGCTAAAATAAAAAAATTAAAAAAGCAGTAGTTTTATTGAGGTTTTTTGCCTTTCAACAGGGTATGATTTATCCCTTATTAATTTTTCATCAGCCTATTGAACTCCTCTAGTGATACACATGACGTTGGGAAAAACTGAGAAACAGACCCAAAAAGGCTGCCTTCATATTTGGCCCAAATCAGAGGTTGTTAATCTGTTTTCAGTTGTTTAATCTTAATCGTTGTGTTTTAATCAATATGCACTGGAAAGTACTTTGTTTCTGTAAATCCCATAGGTCTCCTGTCTGTTGTGTGTTAATGTATAGTATATACTCTGGATTGTTCTCTTGGGCTATTCTTGCCATGTGTCAGCTGTATGTCTGTGCATTGACCAAGTAGGTTCAGGCGTGACAGCCTGTTGATTTATTGGAAAGGGAAACAAACCACCATGGTGCCCTTCATGAGTTCTTTGTGAGAGATTCCCAAACTGCACACATCAGAGTGCAGAAAGTCCCGAGAGTGGGATATGTATTTTATGGAAACCGTCAGTGTCTTGAATTTTGTTGTCCACTTTATATAAGATTGAAGTTGCTTTTTTTTCTTTCTTTTTTTTAAAACAAAAAGACGAAGGTTTTAACTTTATTTCTTTTTCTATGATACAATTTTCACTTCTTTGTGGTCTTTCTTAACTTTTTAAATTGTATTTTCTTAAGAGAAAGGGTCTGCTTTTGTGAGGACAGCTCATACTTGTAAAATAGTTTGAAGACAAGTAGGATCATTTTAAAAGTCCACAAGATTTAGAGCTTTTTTTTTATCTTTCTTTTTTTTCTAAATGAACTATCAACATTCCTTGCACATCTTACACAGAATCAAGCAAACCTAAATAATTCATGATTTGGTTAATTTGGCTTATGAGCTGGTAGCTATGGGATATTTGCCCTTTTTTTAGAGAACAGTTGAGGTGTACACATATTTCTAAAAGCGAAACAAAAAAGAAAAAAAAAATCCTTGAACATGCCTTTAATTGCTCAGTTTCAATGAAGTCTTGATTATCACACATTCTCTGTATACCAAGAAATGAGACCCAGCGAAAATGTAGCATTTATGTAAACATTGACTGTGTGTTTTCGAGACTCTACTGTGCACTCATTTTTGTGTTTATATATTTTTTTGGTTTGTTGATATAATATGGAAGTAAGACAATTTGTTATGTAGTGCAATATGCTGTACATACAGAGCTTTGCTCTACAAATCTCTTTTTTTCTGGATTTCTTGTTGTTTACTGGTACTTTTTTCAATAAAAATTTTATTGAAGGTGAAAAGTTGGGTCAAGTTTTGTTTTGCTGATCAAAATAAAAAATGGCGTCGCAGCTAGGTTTCCAGGGCCACATGCAATGACACAAAAGGGCTTCTTAATTACACAAATATAGCTATTGTCTATTAACTTCAGCTAGACATTCATTGCATCTGCCTTTGAGTAGTAAAGCTGCAGAAGCAAAACAAATTCCCTCCTTTGCGCTGCTCCCACTCCTTTGAGCCCCCACTTTAAAATGAAGGAGTTCTCTAGTGTTAGAGTAAGCCACTGACGGATTAGCCAATTTTCTGAAGCAAGCCAGGTATTTGAAGCCATCCAGGGGCTTGGCAGAGGCTGTGCCCAGCTTCCTGCTGCTCAGTCATTAATTTGGTGGAAGTACTGGGGCTTCCAAAACTCTAATA
Source organism: Telmatherina bonti (assembly GCF_933228915.1). Taxonomy (NCBI): domain Eukaryota; kingdom Metazoa; phylum Chordata; class Actinopteri; order Atheriniformes; family Telmatherinidae; genus Telmatherina; species Telmatherina bonti. The sequence goes on from NC_136631.1 coordinate 14,684,055, forward strand.
ACTGCTGAAGTGCACACACGCACACTCAATCATGTGCTGCGTGTCAGCTGAACAAGGCCATGTATGCAACAAATAAGAGGAGTTACTGTCACACCTTAAAATGTTAAAGCCAATCCCACTGAGCCTGCAGATTAGTTACACTGCAGCTTCAGTGCCCTGAGGACATGGCATGATTGATTACTCCTGTCATATGTAAATAGTACAGTTAAGTATGTGTCACTGGTTTGTGTGGTGTGCAAAAGTACAGAAATGAAGAATTTAGTTGCAAGGAAATAATCATTTTTATATCAATTCATGATGAAAGATGATGTGGTTGAAAAACAAATCACACCCAGGACTTGTGTGCTCTTTTATTTCCACAGAGCAGACACGGCACAGTCTCCTCCCTCAGGGCTGACGCGTGGCACTTCTTTTGTTATACATGCCCGGTACAGTTTCACGCTTTACTGACACCTGACTCACCTGTTTGGCTGCTTACAGCAAACGAGCTCCCTTGTCTGTGCCCCCCTAAGCGCAAACACATCAACACAATGAATGTGACAGAGGATGTGGTTGAAACAGAACAACACCTACTCCAGTCATGGCTCACTTAGCACACACAACTGTTGAATTTCTCCCCTCTTAATCCTGTTTCTTAGATGTTTCAAGTGAAAGAACTTCAACCCTAAATGGGAGCTAATCAGCAAAGTTATTTACACAAATGTCAAAACTGACAATGATCATGTGACTGTAGAGCTCAGTGTAATTTCTTCAGAGGGGGTTGCTTGCTGTTTTTTTAGGTATTATATCAAATATGATCCCGAAGGAAGCAGTGAGCTTCTCTGGCTGTTTACCTCAGCTTTTTGGCTCCTATGGTTCCCGCCTCAAGGATCAGCACTTAAATGGGGAGAGCATTGGCTTTCCCTGGTCCAAACAATGGCTCCTCTGTTCCCCTTGCCTGGTCGCCTGCTGAAAGAGACACCCATTAGAGAAGCCTCTATCTCTGGGGTCAGGCCCAGGGGTCACACACAAGTACGGCTCTTGTTTATGTCTGCAAAGCCAATGAAAACAAAGCAGCCTCCTACTCGCCTGCCTCTCTAGTTCAGCAGAGCAGATTTTGTTTGAGCATAAGCCTCAGAGTGCAGTGAATTCAGAACCAGGTCTGGTGTGGCTCCCTTCATCTAAGCTAGAGTGATGTGTCATTTAGTGGATAAAGTAGCTGCATGAGAGGAAGGAGTGACAAATTAACACAGACAGCACCTGCTCAGTGCCCCCCCCCCCCCCCCCCCCCCCAGCCTTAAAACAGTTTCAAGTCACTTCTCATTTAGAGTAACACAGGTACAGTAATTACTAAATGATCATGCACGCACTCAGCCATTCACTTGTGCTATACTGGAGCTAAGCATGATTTGAGGAAAGGACGTAAAGCTTAGTCTCACAGAAGAAAAATGTACAAAAGATATTGAGTGTAAAGGTTTCATCTTAATTTTTATGGAAACTTGGTTCAGTCCCCTTTAAGCCACAGGCTTTTGCTCTACATATATAATTGTTATTAATTATAAAGTCAACCTCATTAAAAAAAAATGTTTTGATACTGTGTTTAAAATGTAAACTAAAAGTGCACGTCGTGGCACCCTTTTATCCCTATATTTAGCTGAAATGAACACAAGGACAACAAAAGCTTAAATTAAATAATTGAATTTCTCTTTGAAAATATCTGCTAATTTATTATTTGAATTTGGGACTGGGATGGCTCTTTTACCTATTAAATCTTTCTGTGCTCCAGTTCATCATTCATTCTCCTAAAGCATAGTGATGTAGTTGTATTATCTGCAGATTGTGGTTTGACATTGTCTTACTAAATTATAAGTTAAACAATGACTGGATGGCTGCAAATCTCGCTCCAAAACCTGTTTATGTTGTTTGGTATGAGTGTTAGCTTTTTAAGCTAGTGTGCTGAAAAGCCAGAAAATCCCTCTTCTTTCCAAGATTTCCCAAAACACTACTTGAGCTGTCATCTCAGTCTATCTTAAATTAGGTGGGGCAAAGAGTAGATGGCAATGTTCCTAAATCTTGTTTGCAAAGTTTCTTTTCCCTTTTCTATTTACTTTTCCTTTTTTTCTTGAAATGCTAAACTTTTGCATGTTGTACCTTGAGAAGTTGATAAAAAAAGAGATTATGCATCTTTCCCACGAGTGACCTGTGTGCTTTTACCGCAGTGCTAGTTTTAAAGTCTTGTGTACAGATTTCTGACTCTTTACATGCTACTATGTGTTACTTATATTAAATGGAAATGTATTGCAGTTTTACACTCAGTAATGTAACTTTTATATTCTACCCATCTATCCATTCTCCGCCACTTATCCGGGGTCGGGCCGCGGGGGCAGCAGCCTAAGCAGGGAAGCCCAGACTTCCCTCTCCCCAGCCACATCTGCCAACTCTGCAGAGGGGGAATCCCAAGGTGTTCCCAGACCAGCCAAGAGACATAATCCCCACAGTGTGTCCTGGGTCTTCCCTGGGGTCTCCTTCTGCAGGGACGTGCCCGGAACCCCTTACCAGGGAGGCGTCCAGGAGGCATCCTGACCAGATGCCCGAGCCACCTCAACTGGCTCTTCTCGATGTGGAGGAGCAGCGGCTCTACTCTGAGCCCCTCCTGGATGACCGAGCTTCTCACCCTATCTCTAAGGGTGAGCCCAGCCACTCTGAGGAGGAAACTCATTTCAGCTGCCTGTATGCGAGATCTCGTTTTTTCAGTCACGACCCACAGCTCATGACCATAGGTGAGGGTAGGAGCACAGATCAACTGGTAAATCAAGAGCTTTGCCTTCTGGCTCAGCTCCTTCTTCACCACGCCAGAGTCAGCATTACTGCAGATGGCACACCAAACCACCTGTCAATCTCACACTCCATCCTTCCCACACGTGAACAAGGCCCCCGAGATATGTAAACTCCTCCACTTGAGGCAGGACCTGACTCCCGACCCGGAGAGGGCGATCCACCCTATTCCGGCTGAGGACCATGGTCTCAGATTTGGATTCCCATCCCAGCCGCTTCACACTCGGCTCTGAATTGCTCACGCAAGAGCTGGAGATCATGGCAAGATGATGCCAGCAGAGCCACATCATTTGCAAAAAGCAGAGACCCAATCCTGAGGCCACCAAACCGGATCCCCTCAGCACCTTGACTGCACCTAGAAATTCTGTCCATAAAATTTATGAACAGAATCGGTGATAATAGGCAGCCTTGGCAGAGTCCAACCCTCACTGGAAACGAATCCGAATAACTACCGGCAATGCAAACCAAGCTCTGACACCTGTCATATAGGGACCGGACAGCTCGTACAAGGGGGTCTGGTACCCCATACTCCCGGAGTACCCACCATAGGAGCCCCCAGGTGACAGGGTCAAATGCCTACTGGTTGGGCAAACTCCCATGCTCCCTCCATGACCCCAAAGAGGGTATGGAGCTGGTCCACTGTTCGTCCCCGGGACCAGGATGAAAACCACACTGCTCCTCCTCAATCTGAGATTTGACTACCTGACAGACCCTCCTCTCCAGGACCCCTTAATAGATCTTTCCAGGGAGGCTGAGGAGTGTGATTCCCCTGTAATCAGAACAAACCATCTGGTCCCCCTTTTTAAGAAGGGGGACTGGAGGGCGGATCTCATCCACCCCCAGGGGCTTGCCACCAAGGAGGTTTTTAACCACCTCAACACAGTGTTGACGAAGTACTGCTTCCCCCTCCTGAGTTGCCGGATGGTGGACCAGAATTGCCTCAAAGCCATCCAGAAGTCGTTCTCCATGGCCTCGCCAAACTCCTCCCACGCCTGAGTTTTTGCCTTGGCGACAGCCGAAGCCGCATTTCGCTTAGCCTGTTGGTACCTATCAGCTGCCTCCAGAGTCCCACAGGCCAAGATGGCCTAATAGGACTCATTCTTCAGCTTGACGACATCCCTCACTGTTGGTGTCTACCAACAGGTTCTGGGATTACCGCCACGACAGGCACCAATGACCTTAGGCCACAGCTCCGGCTGAGCCCGACCGAGCCCGACCAGGACCCACGGGTGAAGGCCCAGCCATCAGACGCTCAGTCTCGTGCCCCACCCCTGGGCCTGGCTCCAGAGGGGTGCCCCAGTGACCTGCGTCCAGGCACAGGAACACTTCTGCCAATGGTCGTCATCATCATCATGGGGGTCGCTAGAACTTTTATATTGCTAAATAAAGTGTTGGAAGTTATGAAGCTTATAATTTCATCAACTTTGTGTTGATGTTTTGAAGCAAATGTTTACACAAAAGAAAATGAGCATAACAGACATAAGGTCTGCTGTTCAGCAATGCCATTGTTATTAGCCAGGTTTCCATTTCAGCTGTGTTTCTCATGGTGAATAGCAAACATTAAAATTGATGTGAACCTAGCTAGAAAACACTTAGCTAGAAAACAATAAACTTGACTAAACCGCAACTTCCTGTATAATTGTATGTTAGGTAGAATTTTGAGGGTTCCTGTAAGGATGGTCACCACAGTTGTTTTTCAGTTTGCTTCCAACAGGACTATGGAATGGTAAATGGTAAATGGACTTGTACTTCTATAGCGCTTTTCTAGTCATACAGACCACTCAAAGCGCTTTACACTACTTGTCACATTCACCCATTCACACACACACTCATTCTACACACTTATACCCCGATAGGCACATCGGGGGGCAGTTTGGGGTTCAGTGTCTTGCCCTAGGACACTTCGGCATTTCAGGGGAAGCCTGGAATCGATCCCTCAACTTACCTGTTGAAGGACAACTGCTCTTCCTCCTGAGCTACAGCCGTATGGAAACGTGTGTGAGTCACATATCTCCCAATTGCTCCCAATTCGCTTTGCCAGTAAGCAAAACTGTTGTGATCATGTTTGCATACTGACAATTGACATGTTTGATTGTCTGGTGTATCTTTATCTCCTCTTTCTTTCCACTGCTCTCCTTTTCATTTCTGTTCATGTTTTAACCTTTTTTCTGTCACCTTCTGTCAGGTCAGGAACTCTTTAGTAAACAGTTATTCTAAATAAATAAATGAAAAATTAACTATCAATGGGAGTCTTATTCCTACACAGCTTTCCTTTGCAAAGCAATTTTTGGCACAACACAGCAGCCAGACAAGCATTCTACTTGCTACAATGCAAGTAGCTTGCTTCTTTTTTTTTAAAGAAGACACAGATGTGCTAGCATCAGGCTTACTGATTACAATATGTCATTAATTTCACGCATTCATAGCTAGTTGTCACTAATATGTTTAGTTAACAATAGCTGTTTTCGTCCTTGTGAATCATAGTGTGTACAATTGATGTAAATCAAAACAACATTCTGGGTGCAGTGATATCATTTCAGCTAGTTGGGCACCTCCCAATTTGCACAGGGTGATAACTTGCACCTTGTGCAAGTGGCATATTGTAAAGTTGCAGGGAAGATTGTCTGCAATGGTACGTCCTTGCCGCTATCAGTATGACTGATCAAAAAACTATTGTAAACGTCCCAAAAACCTTTTTAAAGTGAAACACATTTATGTTGGAACTGTGTATTTACATACAACAAAACTCATTTGTAGGCTACCTCCTGTTGCCTGCAACCCATTTCTACTTTCAATAAAGGTATTAATCAATAGCAATTTTCTTTTTACAAAATTACAACTCAAATACCAATGTGCAGCTTCAAACCTTGCATGTTTTATGACAAAGTATTTTGAGGAAGATGATAAGTCTTCCGAGTACAAAGAGGAGTAATGCCACTCTATTAGTCTTGGATATACTTGAACACTTTTTATTCTTCTTGTCTGCTCTTTTACACATCTGGTGCTCAGGCAGTTAGTTGTCATGGGAATAAGAACCTAAGCCAACAGTGTTGCATGTCACGGTGCAGAAGGAGGGGTTATAAAGACTGAAGGTTCAGCTGGGCATGCCATGGGTGCAGCTACTCAGTAAGCACCCCCTACCCCCTTTTCTCATCTGTGAATACACACAGCTGAGCCACTCTGAAAAAAAGGCCCTCTTAATACTCCATCCCCCACGTCCAGTTCTGCCACCCTTTCGGACAGCTGGGAGAGGAAAAAGGCAAAAAAAAAACAAAAACAGATCACTTAACATTTCATAACTTATGATTAAATCGAGAGTCCTGATTTTAACGCTGCATTTGGGTCTTTTCTCACTTTTAAAAGTCAGTTTTAAAATTCCCAACTTCTCCTTTATGCTGCTGTGCTTGAGTGGCTCTTTTCGTTCTTTCTCTGCTGAAGGAGAGGTTGGGCAATCACTATACAACACTGTGCGTTCCCTTTGTTTACCAAGAGTAACCCAGCAGAGCGCAGTGCTTTGTTGAGCTGCAGTCACTCTCAGCCTCACAGCTGTGACACGCACACACACATACACGCACACACAGCACAGAAATCTCTGACTCACAAACACTAGCAGTATCCTGTGGTCAATGGGAGGGATTTAAGTCCCTGAAGCACAGCTCATGAACCTGCTGAACTTGTCTTCTCCAGCTCCTGCAGCCTGTTGTTCCCCCCCTCTACATTTTCCAGCTTTATCCCTTTTTTAAAATCTTCGTACTTATCCACCACCATTTGGACCCAATTAGAAGATACACCCCATAAACCTGCACACAGCGGGCAGCAGTCTCTCCCCATGTGTGAAAATCCATGCACTTGGCATGTAGCTCAGAAAGACACAAGCCCTGTCTAATTGTGATGGGGAATGTCACTCAATAGACAGAACATAAACAAGCAGGGTCATTGCTGGGAACTAATTGGCAGAGAAAAAAAAGATTCCTGTAGATAGATAAAAATGAGAAGTCACTGTGGTTTCCTGAAGACGCACGAGGAGCCCTCTGCAAAGCAAGCCCTACGGTGTGCAGTAATGAGAAAAGAGAACATTTTCCACATACAGTGTCTTTGCAAGTAAGCAGCACCCATACAGGGCTGGAGAAAGCCTCCAAGCTAGAGCACTAGGCAGTTTCAGCGAGTGTTTTTTTTTTTTTTTTTTTTTTGCCCAGCAGGTTGGCAGCGGACCAGAGACGTCAGGCAGGCGGTCTGCCTTGTTAGTACACCTCACCTTGATAACAGGAGTGTGCACTGAAGGATGGGGCCGAGGAAGAAAAACAACTGGCGCACCAGGGGTGGGGCTCTGGGACAATTGTGTGTATGCAGGTTCCAGTTCGTGTGTCGACTCACGCAATGGACCTCCTCCAAACAGTAACAACTGCAAAAACATTGAGTCTGGTGTTAAACTCTGAGCACTTTTTCCAAGCTCATGTTTCACAACAGAGAACCAGGTCCTCCCTCCTTTTTCTTCTTCTCTTTCTCTTTCTTTTTTTTTGTCTCACCCCTCTCCCATCCCCCCACTTCCCTGGTACTCTTTCCCTCCTTTTCTCAAGCTTATGGGCCCTGCACTCCCTTACTATCTGTATGACTGTCACACACACAAACACACACAAAACTTTTCAACCCCTCACCCTCCTATTCTCCATCCTTAAGTACACGCTCTCCTTTGCCCTCCTCCCTCTCTTGTTGGCTGTTGCTGACTGACAGTGCTGATTTACTTCAGGTTTGGCGAGCAGCCAGCTCATCTCAAACAATTGCATGAGGTAGATGGTCGGCTGGTGGAGCCAAGTTTGGATGGCAATAAACAAAGTCAGCTCTTCTTCTTCTCCCTTCCCTTCTCCCAGCTTAGCTATAATCTTTCAGGACACAACAGTGGATGGTTTTTTAAAATAGATTTTATTGCTGTCAAGTGTTTTGAGACCCAGGAAGACTCCTTCAAGGGATTCAGCATGGCAGCACATTATTCATGCAATGGGCAGTACAAGTAAGTAAAGCTGAGATTGCCTTCAGTGTTGCTATTATATTACATTTTTCACTGATATTTTCCCCTCCTCTCTTTCTTTTATCCAGACATTGACAAACCAGTTCAACCCTTCTATTCACACAGAGCTCAGACCTGACTGCTGCCAGCTAACTGTCGCTATCTCTGCACAGCTATTGGCTAACATGATTGCCCCAAAGGACCGGCTAAACTTCTGAACCCATACTTCTCAAAGAAAGAGCTTCAGACATCTGGAATAGAGAACCACCGGGGACTGAAGCCTTAAGAATAAAAGACACGGCAATCAGCTCTATTCTGGCTGCTCATCATTAACCTGTGGTCACCTCCATCCCACCATGGGAGAACATGAAAACCCTGTTGAAGATAAACAATGCAACAGATATGCAGAATCCCACTAATAACTCAGGGGACATGGAAGAGGCTATTTTCTTTTGTGAAGAGATTATCATAATAACTGTAATGAAGCTTTTAACTATATTTCTATTTTCCAACTTTTTCTATGTTGTTGCTCTATTAAAAGCTGATGATTCTGACAGACAGTCCCAGCAGAACCGCATCAGGGGAGCGCCGTAAAACAAAAACAAGATAAGCCATTCCAGAGAACAGATTTGCTCATAAATAATTCTCTTCCAAGACAGCTGAATGAATCTCAAATGCAGACAGAAATGAAGGTGGGCTGGGAAGCAAGCAAACAGCATAATTTGTAGTCATGTGCAACATTTGCCTTTGTCTGGCACAACAATGAAACTGATGTAAACTGCAGTGGGATGGTAAAAATAGCTTGTCGTTTCTATTCCAATGCTGTTTGCTGTACAGTAGGTCACCTACAAATGCTATTATGGCCCCGGGGGTTGACCTTAATTCCTTGATATTTTACTTTGTGCCTCATGTTGTGATGCAAGCCCCTCCAAGCTAACTCTACATGATGTGGTTGAGTTGACCCTGTGGTGTTTGTCTATTTCTATTACAGATAACTGTGCTTTCCAGCAGCATGGTTCCCAAGCTTGACACCCCACAAGCACTAACATTTCAACAACTGCAAGTTGATGTGAAACTCCTACAACCATGTGAAAGCATCGCTGTGGTGTGCTTTGCGGTGTGCACAGTGCGCCTCCACGCAGCGACAGCAAGCAGACATGGTGAGCTGCTCTGCAGACCTGCGAGCGGTGTGAGGGTTTCATGTGACTGTGGCTGTGTGCTGTGTTGTGGTGTGGTGAAGTTTGGTGAAGATGGGCCCTGCCTACTAAACGGCTGCGTCACCAGAGAGAGACGGTGGTGAGCCTCGTGGTCGCAGCAGACGAAGTGTGGTCGTCGAAACTCACCACACCGAGTGGAAGCATCCAGGGGCCTTCAGCTGAAGCCTGACCACTCCGAAAGCCACCAGCATACTATGTTATTACATCTTATTGAGCATTATAACATGGCTGATTGTTTGACTTTTGCATGTGTGAAGCTGCCAGATTGTGACAATTGCAGCGCGGAGATGCCTGAAAACCACAAGTCTCCTCCTATCTTCAAGCCACTGGCAAATGTTTATATAAACCCAGGCTGTTATGCTGATGAGAGGCCCTCTTCATACTGTTTTCAAAGCTTCCTGGGGAAAACAGCAAGTCACAATAGATAACATAGATGTACAGTAAATAACTCCACATCTCCAGCTTCAGTGATAACAAGAAGCCTAACACCATTGTTTTTAGCGTACCTATCTCAGTTGTTTGCGTTTGAAAAGATCACAGCTTGTCTAATAAACACACAGTAGATGGGCTCACTGTCAAAAACATTTTGTTTCTATCACCTCTGCTGCCATTATCTTACCTCCAGCATGTCCCTTTATAGGTTTACACTGAAAATCAAAGAGATTAAAAGCATTAGAGCATAATAAATCCAGTCATGGATGTGATAAAGATGGGCCAAAGGAATCTAAGATGTAGCTAGTCCCTCCCTGCTGGGCTCCAACATGGGAGCACCGCTCTAATCTGGTTAGCAGCAGAGGGATTTCACGCAAGGAAAAATGACATCAGCCCCTACACTTTTTCTGGTAAAGGTGGAAAACAGATGCATTGAGGGGCATGATGAGTATTTTTTTATTGTTCAGAGCAGAGGGTTTGCACAGGGAGAGAAATGCACAGATGGAAACTCAAACGTCAACATGGGCCTGGATTAAATAGAGTCTTAATTTAGCATGCTTTATTTGTGTTAATGCCAAACTTTTGGAGACTACATTTGGCAGGTTTGTTGCTAAGGCAAGTTGCTGTCCATTGACATTTTTAATGTGGAGCCATAATTTGTCCATTTAAGCTGATCCCCCACTTCGGTGCACCATACACTGTCACACTGTATCATTTAGCAAGCCTGTCTCAGACAAACTCATTCAAACATGTTTTTCTCTCAAAAACAGATTTCTTGTAAAGGCCATTCCACCTCAGTAAATAGAGGGCACCCAGGGATGAATGGTGACTGCTCTGCTGGGCCCCCAAACAATACTAACGCCTACAATGCTTTTAGCTAGCACACAGATTTCAGTAATTAGACTGTGACTGTTGCTGGCAGGGAGCCAGGGTCAGAGCCAGAGGAAAGGGGTAAAGGCACTGTTCCCTGCACATATGCAGACATACACATTTCTACACACCCTGTCCATACTAATGCACTGAATGCTCAATGCTTTCCTCTTCTTCTGCCCTGCCATGTTTGCCCCTATAAACCAGAATCCCACAACCCCCTTTATTCCCCACCCCTTCTATTTTCTAGTGCTGGGTTTTTATAGGTCTAAGTAAGGGGTCCTTGGACTTGTTGCATTTATTTACCACTGGGTAGTTTGTAAGAAGTTAGAGGGGACTTTTTAAGGGGGTGGGGGTAATTACAATGGTGGGGAAAACAAACAAGATGGAGCAAAATGGGACTTGGCCATGGTCACATGGGAGCTATTTATTCATTACTGGTCCAATGGGAAACTTTGTTTGCTTTGCTTTAAGATGTTTAGACGGGAAGGTGCAGATAATAAACATCAAATCATTAGTGGATATTTAAAAAGTGGAGCCTTATTTCAACATATTTTGAAACACTGTTTGTACTTTTTGCAAGGTATTTCACTCCGAAAACGCTAATCTGCTAAACAGGCATCTGTAGAGTTTAGTTCGCTGCAGCTGGCTTGAGATTGCCTCTCCCCTCCTTTTTTTTTTCTCTCTTTCTCTTTCTCTCAGACTACCTCCATGAACTCAGGCTGAACCACTCCATACTGCAGAGGTTTTATGAGGTACGCATCATGGTCAGTCACCCCAAACCAGCTCTGGTTGGCAGAGTGGCGTCGAGTGGTTAACAACACAAGACAAACTACCCAGATAGGATCTTGAACTCTTGAACTTATCACAAATATACAGCAAGAGAGTGGGCAATCAGTCTCACTCTGTCTCTTTTAATTTCCTGTGCTCCTTTTCTATCTCCCCCCTTTTTTTGTTATTCAGGTTCATGGCAATTAAATTTGGCAATTTACTAGCACAGGAACAATAAAAACAATCAGGAACCTGCATGTCTGTGCTTTTTGAGTGATGTTTCATCCCAAACAGTTCCCTGACATGAAGGCTATTTTCATGAGTCGAAGCGGGTGAGAGCCTGGACAATGTCTTACCAATCTAGCGAAACTTGAAGTTTTCCCCAGGGTAGTGGGGGGAAGGGAAACTGGCAATTCCCTGCTCTCATGCACCCCCTAGATTAAAGCATTAAAAATCACAAGTGGGGAACAAGACAGAAATACCCTCAGTGTCTACAACCCTTCCTCCACCACACAGTGACCCTGCGGTCATCTGCTCCATATTGACCTCTGCTCACCCAAAACTCAGCTCACGGGGATCTGCGTCTCGTGTCAGTGGAGTTGTTTACATATGGAGGCGATGAGTGAAGAATGTGCAGAAAATTATGAACGAAGCGAATGCAGTTATTAATCCGAGAGAAAATTAAATCAACGGGGGAACACAGCACCCATTGTGGGAGTTTAATTTGACATTGAACAGTTCTGACTTATTAAACAGCAACCCTCCCTATACATATACAGCGTATCTTCTCTTGAGCTATTATCTCAAGTACAACACAGTGCAATGGAAATTTAGGTCTAGTTGGTCTGGATAACTAGCTTGAGCAAATAAAGAGGCAAGATAATTGCTGACAGGCTTCTCAGTGTTCAAGAAAGACTTATTAAATATGTTATCACATTTACCCCTTCAATTTCCCACAGCAGAACCACTTCACACGTATCTGTGTTGGCAGCCAAAGTTAATGTTGTAGTATTCATTGATGTGTCATGCTGCAACATTTGAACAATGAAAAGCTGCAGCAGCTGGGCCTCCGAGGCCAAGAAACAAGAGACCTTGTCTCGCTTTTTCTCTGATTCTCTCCGTTTTTGTCCTCTCAACAACTTCCCTCACGTGGTTCTCACACCCCGAAACCTCATGCTTTCAATCACACCCGTGAGGTTTGAGTATGTTCACAATAGCTCACATCAATTCCCTGGTGTGTGCAGAGTTAAGTCATTCTCATGTTGCTACATGGCACAAGGAGCTTTGTCTTTGAATTAATGCAGTCATCAGCACAGAATAAGTGCTTTGATATTTATTTTATGTTTATGGACCCCTTTATTTGTGTTTATGAATGAGCCTTCACACATATGTATATACATTCACCACAAGGCATGCTTAAACTTTTTGATTTATGGTTCATAAAAAGTTGGATATGTGTACATGTGACACATGGATGCTGTGACTGTGGTGAGCCTTTTTTTATCTGAAATGCTTTGCTGTTTCTCAAACTGTTGATGCCCAAGGCCAGAACTTACATGAATTATCAAAAAAGGGTTAATGAATTGACCTTTGAGGACTGTGTGAGCCACGCAAGGAATTTCCCTGCAACATAGCATTTTTCCGGCACAGCTAAAAGTCTTCCCCATTAACTTTCAGCAAGCCTTCAGCTTGCAGCTACCCAACACCAAGCTATTTATCAGCTGAAGCACTATGAACATCTGTGTGCAGGTTAGTCTCTTATTTAACCTCAATTTTGCCAAAAGGCCTGTAAGAACATGCCATCCAAAGATTAATTTCATGCTTTAACTGTGATTTTATCACAACCAGAAGCCACCACTAAACAAATCCTGTACTATTTATTATGATTATTAGAACATAATCACCTCTCATCTTTGTGTGCATTTGTGTCTTTCTTTAAACAAACACCAGCAGTGGCATTCACATGGAGATGCCTATCGAGCGTTTGCGTGTTTTGATTAGTAATTGCAGCTGGCACACCATCTAATTTGGTAAAATGAGCCCCGGCAGTTCATGAGCCAAGCAAATGGTTTACTAGATACGGAGGTTGATTGTGTTGACATGGTGACACGCAGTGGTGCAATGATATCTTCTCAAGTTCAAGTACACACCACCAGAACGTGCACCTGCCATGGCTTCAGCTTTGTCAGGTAAAACTGAAAAGCTTTAGCAGCACAGTGTGAGTATTGATTCCAAATCAATTGTAATCTAAACAGAGAGAGAAGTAGAAAAAAAAAAAAACTGGTTCAGGACTTGTTTTTGTTTCGCAGAGATCATTCCACAGATAGATTATATGATGATGCCGGTTTGGAGTTAAGGCAAACTACCTGTCCTAAGTGGGTTGATTGGCCATACTGGAGCCACGTCTGATGATCATCTGATTGCACAGAGAGAAAATCAGTTGATTCTCCTCTGATAACAACTTTCTGCTCTGATTGACAGAATTTGTGTAGCAATTACTGACTTAATCATGTGCAGTGACCTTTTGCCTACAGCCTTTTCTTCATTGCCCCAATATTTAATCAGAGCATCTGTTTAGTAGAACCACAGTAAAACACTTCTTCGCCTCCTTAATTACTATCGTGCTGTGTCCGAGCAATGATCTGCGGAGTTAAACTAAACAAGCTGATGTCTTCCTGGCCAACTATTACTGGTAGAGGAAGCCATCGGAGGCTCCGGTCTGAGGTAATCACGCCACCAGGATAATTACAATCTGTAAAACACTAACTGGATGTTTATGTCCAGACCCCAAGGGAAGTCATTAATGCCATCTTAATTAAGGGTAATAAAGCTCTTTATTTTTGCCTTTTGGGATGCAGCGACCTTGACTTGATCTCTGAAATGACACATGGGTTAAATAAGAGACATTAGCCAACATGTTTTCACAGCTACACACAGCATTAGGTTTCACCCTCACTGCTCTGTCTGTCTTGATCGTGTTACTGATGAAAGAAGACGATGGGTTTTGGCCGCTTGTCAAAGTGCACTTGTCTGCATTTATACGCACGTGTGCATGTATCTTCATTTTATTTTTTCCTGGTTAATTTTTTTTCACCACCAAATCATTAACTCCACCCACCAAATGACCCAAAAACCACTTGTGCAGTCTCTTTCTGACACCAGCAAAGCAGAGAACTATGAATAATTCATCAACAAGTCCTTTGTAACTTCTCAGTTATATAACAAATAATTGTGGGCACACTAATAGTGGTAGATGATTAAGCTAGACAAGAATTTAAAAGTACTTGCTTCAAACCAGTGTGGCAGGAAAAACAAGCTGCAATGGTTAGGCCAGCCCCGTCATACAGTGACTGTAGCGCCAGCAGCTAAGAAAGAATAACACTGGGTCAGAAAGGGGAGCAAAGGAGTGCACACTGATATGAGTAATGGCAAACAGCTGCTCGGGCCGGCCGCTAAAAATATACACACGCATGTGTGAGGCAGGTGTGTGTGTGTTCATGTTCCTATAGTCGATCAAAACCTGTTTCAAACTTAATTCAAGAATTGTAAGAATAGATTAAATATAAATATGACCAAATTCACTTAATTAGCACTGAATTAGTGCTTTCTTGCAAAACTATGCCAACGTTGCACTAGAAAAACATATTTTTACATATAGATGTCATACTTTGAAAATGTTCATATGAGGATGTGTTGCAAACATACAGACGTTGCTGAGTCGCGTGTGGACTGAACAAAACACAAGCAGGTGTTTCCTTGAGGTCAACAATAGTCTCCATAATAAAACCTCTTCAGGAGAAGTTTGTACATTTATTAAATCTTGCAGTGCTTACATTAATATTAGCTTCTCTTGCAGACCTCAGGGTCAATTAGCTTAATCAGCATAAACGATGAGGCCTAAATGTGTTTTAAAATGTTTACGCATCTACAATTCCATGTACATAACAAAGCTTGGCATGTGTTCTTTTCCTTTAATACAAATTTTCAGTGTCTGGTGGAAAAGAGCTTCAGCTTTCATAAGGTCATTTACAAACCAAAGGTCCTTTAATGTGATTGATGAGAGGCAGGAAGATGCTGCATCACAGCCACATGTCTGGGGATGAGTCTGGATTTGTGGCTCTGGCTCAGTCAGACTAAAGTGTAGAGTGCTGGGAGAGGACAGCTGCCATTCTCACACAGAAATTGCAATACATAGCTGAAAGAAAGATTATCTTTTCACATATGAGTTTTATTTTAAAGCTGATGTGCACATACTGTGCACCTGTGTCTCTGAAAAACTACAACAGTGACACAGAAGCTTCAAAGCTGATCTGCCACTGTTGCACCTCTGAGTTGACAAGAGAGGTACTGTGGTACGTAAGCTGAACGCATGCTGTAATTGCTTGTGTGATTCTGCAACATCAGCTTTGATGTGTGCAAGGCCAGATTCACAGAAACATGTAGGTTTCAGACTTCAGTACTCTCACTTCTCATTCACTCAGAATGGGGGGATATTTGGCTGTGCCAAATTTACTTCTCTGTCTCTTGCTTCACATTGCTTGCATAATTTGCAGTATAAAGTTGAGAATTTAGTTTTTTCTGAATGGCAGCAGAGATGCAGAACAATCAAACTGATTGTAGCCGATTGGCCGGCTGTCACTACAATTCCAAGTGTGGAGCCAGTGTTACCACTGAGGCATCTAACTGAATCATGCTAAGCTGCCTCTGTTTGGCATGTGTAAATTACCAAAAGCAGCAGGTCTTAAGACATGACCACAGGCTGTATAACAGGGACATGACTGAAAAGAGTCGCATTTTCATGAGACTGTAATCTTTTAGGAAAGCTCTCCTTAGCCTGTCGTTAACACAAAGGCACTCTGAGGCTAAATTTTACTCCATAATGACAGCTTTTTTATACAAACTTCATCTTTTGACATAGACCATGCGATTTGGTCAGAATACCTAGAACCCTCAAGTAAGCTGACCTTAACTGGGCTGTAAATGAAAGCTTATTTTAGAGCAATGCTTTTAGTTTGGTGAACATATCAGCTTCGGTTTCAACACGACTGGAAACAAAAGTCAGTAAACTGGTGTGAAACTATAGTTTTTTTCATATGCAAATGAATGCAGTGGAAATGCAGACAGCAGGAAAAAGGTATGAAATTGACAGTATACTGGACATGAGAGTGGAATTTGGTGCTTTAGTATTTAGATATTTTCCATTGCTTCTGTTTTAATCAACAACATTACAGCTGTTGCAAAAAAAAAGCAATAAAAAGGGGAATCCATTTAAACAAAATATACATAAAACTTAAGTCTTTTTTTGTATTTAGCTCTCAGCAGGAACCATGTGGAAAGGTCCAAAGTCCCAGTAACAGGATCTAGAAAGGCAGGGTCTGGACCCTAGGCAGCAAAAACAATCATCTGGCCTCTACTGGGAGTTAGGAGCAGGCCCTCCGCCAATGATAACAACTCCCTGATCAACCAAGGGAGAGGGAGAGAAAGAGAGTAGTGAAGGGGAGTAAAAGTGTTTATCTCTCGTGAGTTGTGTAGGTGGCTATCAGTGTTCTTGGTGATGCATCACTGGCGTGATTGAAAAGTTAAAGGGACTCAAGTGCAACCACAAAGTCAGCCTCGTGACCTTTTGTTCTGTCACTCACAGAAAAACACTCAGATGCATAGAAACTGTCAAACAATGAGAGCAGCAACAGGAGGTATCTTTCACTTCCACTGTCATCCTCTATCACACAGACACGCATATTCACAGAAAAATATGTTGGTGTCAATTCTCAGTCAACCAGGTCGTGCTAAGGAGCCACAGAAAAGAAAAACTAACCTTCTCAGAAAGGCTAACACTTACTCATGCACCCAACAGCTCACATCAGACAACCACATCCTTATCTATCTGTCATAATTCATCCAGATGGTGAGCTCAACACACCATGCAGGTCACAGAGACATAAATACATGTGCATTTCTTATACATAGCTGCAGTAATCCTGAGTGTTTCTGTACGTGAATCTGCTCCCATTTAGTTAAAATTAAAATTGTTTTGGAAATTCTGAAAAGGAAATATGAAGCGAGGCAAACAATACACACGCAGAAAAACAAACACAGATGTAAGCAAGCAAACAAATTTAGTGATATCCTGTTTTCTTTTGAATCTCTTCCATTAGAGTTTCTAAGTGTGTAGGTATGTATGTGTGTGTGTGTTTGTGTGCGTGTGTGTGTGTGTGTGTGTGTGTGTGTGTGTGTGTGTGTGTGTGTGTGTCTAACTAAAGGGATTAGGAAGGCCTGTCTTAAATATTCTAGTCTGGTTTCCCCTGAGGCCTACCAGTGAGGACAGATCCCTGCTGGAGACTGTTTCTGTTTGCATGAATCACAGCGTGGGTGTGTGTATGTGGATGATCTTGTGTGTTTATATGTATCGGACTTTGTTTGTGCTTGCTCGCCCGCTTTGCTGTCTGTCTTATCCCTTTTCCGAACATTTCCCGCTTTTCCTTATCTCAGCGTTGTCCCTGGCAACCGGCCTCCACCTGAAACTTCACCTGCGAGCTTCCAGCTGACAAAGTGCCCGTCAAATACATTTATCATAAAAAGACTACTTTGGATTGGTTGAGTCATATACAAAGAGCTGCTGTAGAACACTCCAGAACGACCACCTGTGACCACATAACAACCACCTACAGCAGCATTAATGTGTCATTTGGCAACTGGTATTCAGCCCCTGTTGAAAAAAAATACATTTAAAGCTCAAAATGGCTAACTTGATTATTACCCATTAAATGGTAAAGACAGCCCTGCTTGTTGCGAGATGTTTGCCCTTTAGCAGCTGACGAGGGTAGAAGCAGTCTTTCAGCTGCAGGTTCACGTTAACTATAATCTTCTCTAAGTGGCGTGCTATGTTTTTGTATGGGCATCTTGAATAAAAGGGGCAATTTATTATCAGCACAATTAAGGCAAACTTTTTTTTTGTTTTAATCCTCAAGTTTCACTTGAAGATTCATAATTGACCAGAAATTTTAAAATCGTCATGTAATCTCTGGTTGATATTGGCATTCAGTGTCTGAGGTACTTTTGCAGTTATAATGATTGTGAAGCGTCTTTTCATTCTTTAACTACCCTTCCATGTCCTCGCACTGATGCAAAATGCTTTCCTTCTTCCTGAAAGTCTAAGTAAACTCTGACACTGCTGCAGAAAGGAAGGTTATTAAGAGTTCAGCAGTCAGAGTAGAGGTTGAACAGGGTGGTGCTAAAAAAAAGAAAACCATAGTGGCAACCAAGTGTTCCTGAATACGTGCCAGCTTGAACATGTCCCTTGCAGAGGAAGTGTGACCCAGTTAAGTTGAGTTCTGCTGCTGCAGACAGCCTTATCTTTCTTGTGACTTCTGATGAGAAGGGTAGAGTTTGTGGTTTTACCTGCCTTTCATCACATCACAGTGCTCTGCTCTGCTGATGCCTTGACCTTAAGTTGACTTATAAATTGGTCTTGATGGGGAAGATCACTCATTTTTCTTGACACTTTACTCTGCAGATCACAGAGGGAGGATCATTGCTGACTATAAAACACATGATTCTGACTAAGTCATAAAGTATACATGTCACTCTGTGCTTACAGTGCATAACATACTACAAGGCAGATGTGGTTATTTTATATGCAAGTAAAACAAACCATAATATGAAGAAAGATGATTTTGAAATGTGTGTGGGGAAACATTGTTTCTAGTTCTGCCAGAGACAGATTGATGTGATGAGTCAAAGCAAGACAGCAACCTTGTTCTACACGTAATATTCTAGAAGTTGTAAAGGCATTTATGTATCTTGTTGAGCTTTTCTGAACAACACCTGCAGTCTGTTTCTGGTTATTTCACAAGTGTCAGGTCACACTGTTCCAGTTAGGACCATGTCTGCTGAAAGGATTTGTCACTACAGCAGGGAGACATCCTGCTTGATGGACTGACTCAGGACTCCAGAGGAAAGTGTAGTAGTGTAGTTTTACTATGTTCTGCAATGAAACACATTTTAAAAAGTAAGCTAGAAAAGTTTCCAGCTAAAAAAAAAAAAAAAAAGAGTGCCTGTTATTGTTTGCTTCATCTGTTCCTGGTCGGAGAAAAACGCTGAAAATTAAGCAAAGCAAAGACAGCATCTGCTGCAGGCAAAGCAGAACTTTTTTTTCTTTCTTTTCTCTGTCTTCTTCCCCCTGCAGAGCTTACAGGGTCTGCTCAGGCTGTTTTGATTTCACAGCGGGTGAGTGGCAGCCTCGACCCCACCTGACCCCCCCAGCCCAGCTTCTGCTGATGTCAGCATCTTCCAGCAGATTGGAGCGTGCAGTTTTTAAACAAAGCCCCAGTCTGGACAGCCCCAAAGGAGAATGGACACACATACACACACACACACATATACACACACACACATCTCATCCACTTTATTTCTTAAAGGGGCCATGCACTAATTCAACTGGTGGCCATTTTTGGTGAACCGAAAAATGATTTCCTTATGTTCTGCTGCACTTTTGCAGCCTCAATATCAGTCAGCTGTGTCGAAAGTCTTCTATTTCTTGCATAAGCAGGAAAAATCTTGAGGCAAAACACAACAAGTAAAGTCTGTAATTGTGTATATCTGGATGTAGTGCTGTGTCTGGTCATGATATCCTTCATGCCCTCGTCTTGTCTGAATGAACTCTCTGTGGAGACAGAACAGACAGTATTATGAAACCTATTCAAGCAGACCTCTTATCTACTTGCCTGTCTCTTCTCCTATCTTAGATACACTCACCCGGACTCATTACATTAATCAGATTTATTGTTGTTTTTTTGCTTCAAAGCTTAACACACACACATATACATACACACACACACACACACACACACACACACACACACACACACACATATATATATATATATATATATATATATATATATATATATATATATATATATATATATATATATATATATATATATATATATATATATATATATATATATATTTATTTATTTATTTATTTTTTTTCCCTTTTTCTCTAACCCATACTGCAGCTCGATGAGATCGTAAATTGTTTAAATAAAATTTAAAAAAATAAAAAAAACTCTTTATTTAAATGATTTCTTGAACGCACTCATCAACATAAAGAGGCAAAATATTGGTTACGATAGAACTGAATTGAAATATTTGCAAAACGTGCAGGCTTGAGACCGTTTGAATGTGCAAGCTTGGGGCTGTTATTTGTGCTTCAACACCTGTGGTTTCTTGCATGTTGTGCTTTGTGTCTGTGGTCAGCCGACTGTTGGAAAAGTAATACTTACTCATGCATTGACATTATAACAGATATCAGTACATCAGAATTAGCAGTAAGCGGTTTAAGGGATGGTTTGCATTGAAAAAACACAGTGAGTGACTGTGCAAAGAAGAGGTCAACTTGGTTAGGTCAAAGTAAACATTCCAAACAAAGCACTACATACACTCATGCACACACTAGCACATACACACTTGCACGGATTTAAGTCAGAGAGCTGGCATGCCGTTTGCACCTGACCTAACTTTATTGCCTCTGTATGCCCTTCCTGGCTGAATGTGCTGTGTGTTGAGATTTTGTGTGAACAGCTGGGTTGACGATTTCAAGCTCCAGACCCAGATCATCTAATATCTCTTGGCTGGCCCTGAGGTCTCGGTCCTGGGGAAACACCATCCATAAAGAAACTCTTATCTGGACTGGGCCTCTTTTACATTGTGGTGCTAATAAAACACTACAGAGACTCTTTGACTATTCATAATCCAGGTCATTTTTTTAGATGGCAAGACCAGATCAAAATGATTAAAAATCAGGAGGTTTTACCATCTTTATCATCTTGGGTTGTTTTTTTTCTGTAGTTCTAAGTTATTCTCTTTTTTTTCTAATGAAACTAGTTTTTTTCCCCACTGAAAACTGTCTTCCTACCCTTCCAACAAAACAGTCTCACTTCTTCGGTAGTCTTGTCAAAGGTTTGCAAATCCAGAAGTAGGGACAGCAGTCAAATTAAGCTCCACTTACATTTTACCCTTTCAAATTCAGTTAGTCACACAGGATGATTCAAGGAACCACTGCAGAAGAGTAATGGTAGTATTACACAGATCTCCCTGAATCACATAAGAGCTCATTATCAAACACTGGCGCCACTGTCTATGAAACCACACAGCACTGCTGATCATCTCATCATGAGATTCACATTAGGTTTTGATTACAACACTGTGAGTTGGTGCATCTGTGGCGTAAGAGCAAAAGGCAGCATCAGTGGAGAGATTTTAAAAGGTAACAGGCTGCTCAAGATTTTCTTATCACACCCAATTTGGTGCTGTATTTATCTTTGAAGTGCTGGCATTCTCTGTAAACTGCATTCTGCACCCAGACAATGTTAGTTTAGTACAATGATTGCTTCTGAAGTTCATTTATTATGCATTCAGCAAGGCGTGTTTACTTGCTTTTATACTCCAAGTTTCATTTTGAAAGGTCATATTATGCTTTTGGGCTTTCCCCAATTCCCTCAATGTGATATTTATACTTTTCGTTCATGTAAAAGTTCTTTAGAGTAAAAAGCCCCAGGGAGTTACTCTCTTGCAGAAGACAGTGCTCCTGAACTCTATGAAATGTTCCATTTATAATCCAAACCTTTCCTTGTTTACTTATTGAAAGCATTGTGACACATATTTTCGTAAATGCCATGAATATATTGCAAAACTACATGAAAAAATAGTGTTTAAATGGGTAGGGACACATACAAAACAAATCACCATTAAGCCGTTTCCCACTACAAATTCATACTCTTATTGTGTGAGGGCTGTAATTTATTGGGATGTATATCTATATCTCCCAGGACATGAGCATATCACTGTGGCTGCTTGAAGAGAAGGCATTACACAGGTACTACTGGCTGTGTTGGGCCAAACAACTCTGTGAAATGATAAGGATACTATCAAATACTCTATCGGATTATCAGAGTGTCAGTCCTACAGAGGAGTTCCTGGTCAACAGGAAGTATAGAAATCTTATTTCTGTTTATTCATGAGTTGTTGCCGTCACTGCAACATGCTCCACAACTGCAGCCGATGCATTGTCCCATTCAATTTATTCCTACTACACAGATGCTAAGTGTTAAGAGGGAGTACATTCACCAATGTAGAAGAACTTCATTTTTTTCTGACCAATCAGAGAAGACTTGTGGAAGGGAAGGTCATATAGAGACAGGAGTTGAAACTGATGGTTGCTGTACAGTATGAAGGGAATGTGTTTGTTTGGTTTGGTTTTCTTTGTTTTGAGCAACAAAAAATATTGATATTTTCAAATGAAATTATTAACTTGTCAATGTAGTCAGCACAGGTGTCCGCACAGCAAGTAGAACTAAAAACCTGCTACACAGAAATAATTCAAACATTAATATTCTGACAAAAATGGCACTAATTGTTACTTACAATTTGTGAACATAGTTAGGGAGTCTCACGTAGACCAAGTTTGAAAAACTACTGTGTGACGCTTGAAGCATAGTTTTGCTCCATGCTTTGATTCACACGGTAGCATCGTGAGAAGGCTTAGCGTCCTTCTCACAGAGAGAAGGATGCTGGTTTGAGCCTTGGGTGGGGGGGAGCTTCAAACAGTGACCTTTCTGTGGGAAGTTTGCATGTTCTCCCTTTGTATGTGCGGGTTCTCTCCAGGTACTCTAGCTTCCTCCTACCATCCAAAGACATGCATGCTAGATTAATATGTCACTCTAAATTGTCCCTAGGTGTGAGTGCGAGCGTGAATGGTTGTTTGTCTTTCTGTGTTGGCCTTGCGATCGACAGTAGACCTGTCGTGACACAAATTTGCATAAATGCCTTGAATATATTGCAAAACTATGTTTAAAAAAAGTGTTTAAATGGGAGGTACATTTGCTAAACTTATTAACTTGTATCCCATTAAGACGTTTCCCACTACAATTCATACTCTTATTGTGTGCCCTGCCTCTTGCCCAATGATTGTTGGGATAGGCTCCAGCTTTCCCACAACCCTGAATTGGACAAGCGGTTCAGAAAATGACTGACTGACTAGATTTGATTCTCTTTGATACTACTGCAGTAACCCCAGGTCACCTGTCCAATATCAAACAACAAACTGTAGACAAAGCAATACTTCTAATAACAGTTGGTAATATAAACCCCTGTAAAAACAAGGATAGTAAAATTTGTCTGCCACTCTAATAACTAATGTTTTTGTTGATGTTGTTCCATATAAGCCTTTACTGACTTTTCGGTTGTAAAAAGGATGTCAGTGTTGGCTGTTTTTGCTTCCCCCCCAGTGGTCCAAAAACAAGAAAGAAAGAAGAGAGAAGAAAAAATGGAAAACACTTAATGGTTTAAAGAGATGGGAACATTTGAATGTTTCTCAATGCACTCTCTGTTAAACTGACCACTGATGTAGGGCTGATGTGTATTCTATTGCCTTAGTTATGAAGTAGGGAGAGTGACACTTGACCTTGTGGTCCCAGACTTGTTTTTCTAGTCCTCAGGCCACTGCTGCCTCATGTACAATACATAACCCTCTTGTGTCTAGTCTGTCTTTCTACCTCCTGGTATCTCTCCAGAGCCTGAAGCCATCTGAACAACGAGAAGAGTCATCCTAACTAATCTCCGAGGGGGCTGTTTTGGATTCTAATGAGCTGCTTGTAAACTCTAAGCTTCCTGTCTCTCCTTTCCACATTTGTACATCCACAAAGAATCCAAAATAAATTACCTTAGATTGGATTAGGAGAACACATAAAAACTCTTTTCCTCTGCAAGTCTTCTGCCTTAAAATTCACTCATAATTTCTCTTAAATAGCCCCCATGTTTTGGCCTCTGCATCTCTAGCAAATATCTGTGGAGAAACACAGGGGTGAATTAGTGCACTGAGGTGAGGGCAAGTAAAAGTTGCAGATCTTGGCTAAGATCTGAGGAATCAGATCCAAGATTTAAAACACGCCCACGGCAGAAACACATATAAATGGTTCAACACTTGAAACAATAGAGCATTTAAAGCGTCAGGGTGGACACATCACTTAAACTATCCTGACTAAGTCAAAAAGAAAAATACATGCCATGTTATATTTCTACAACTAAAAATAGGGCTAATATATAGGTTCTGGAGCATTCCAGATGTAGTTATTTTTTCCTTTGAAGATTTGTATTTATATTATTTTTTAATTATGTTCACAATTTTATTAATTTTGACTCTTGATACAATTACATATGTAAGCATGTCGGAAAGATTCAGGACCGTTAAACGACGTGTGAATACTGGCTCTGCTATCTTGTAAGAAGGACTGTACACAGTGAACAAATATATTTCTAAAAATTTAACTTGAATACATGTGGAGTAGTCCAAAATCTACACAATGTCTGTCATTTTTGTCAATAAATTTTTTCCATAGTTGTTACCTGGAGACTGTCTTTCCAGTACTTTTTTATTATTATTATTTTATCTGCAGATTCTTCAGCATTATTGTAGAAGATTTGTAAGGACAGTTGTCATTCAAAACTGATTTAATGACTAATTCACATAGCAAATTACATGATAATTACATTGAAGCTCAAAGAAAGATGATCAATTAAAGGTAAGTAAATATGATCTTTTACCATTTTTTTAAGGAATAGTCTTCTATCATTTCGAAGTCTACTTTCATAATGGTCTGATATGCTCCTGTGTTTCTCCATTTGACATCTTGAGATGGTCACTTTGTTTGCATTACTTTTCTGATGGCCTGCAAAGTCCTTTGTGAGATTGATTAACCAGCAACCAGAGTTAGACCTTTGCAACTCTCCGGCAGTCAGGGTACAGCGGAGTAGCTTTCACTGCTAGAGTGAACAATCCAAGAGTGCAAAGAGCCTCTGGCTACCTGATGTGTAGCCATGGCAATGTACAGGGTCATCTATGCTAGCTCTTCCACCATTTCTGATCTACTGTGAAGGAAATTTGCCAGACAGAGACAACATGCACCATTACTGAATACAGAAAGCCTCTGTACTTTTACAGGTCCATTTAATGCTTTATGCAAAAGATGAACATGGCTCACTTCCTCCTTCTTCTGTGTCCTTTATGAATATAATTTGTTCTGTTTTTTAAAGCCCTTGCAGATGCATATCCTGATGGACCAAGCTTACCAACGTAGTACCACTGCAGACCAGGGGGGCAACGTTGACTAGTATAGCTGATGTGTGAAGGGATAAAAAGGAAGTTGTAATGTGTTTAATGGCTGCACAGACCAACACAATCTACTGTGCTGCCTATGTTTATGTTTCTTTCTGAGAATGTAATTGATCTGTTCTGCTCCACTGTCACCATATTTCCTATTGTCTGAATGAACTAACGTCAGAACTACGACTTGAACTCTGCACTGCCCCCTGGTGGATATACTGATTTACAACCACAACAACATAAAGGACACATGAAAGGATGAGCGTGACAAACCTAATTGTATACGTAAAGAGAGTTATTGTATACATACAGTGAGTATAAGTGGGCCTGAAGCTGGTAATAAGACTGAATGTTACGTGTTAGCTAATGTAAGATGTGGCTCACTTGCACATCCCATCACTGTCCTGAATGGTGTACAAACCCCTTGGATTTCCATTGCATTTGATCTAAAAAGTGTTAGTTGTCGAACGATAGGGAATGTGGGCCCAGTAATGTTTCCTGGTTGTTTTGCAGTTATAGAGATGTGACAAGTAACTTTCATGTTTGGTAGTAATACTTTTGATCCGGGGTATACCACCCAGACTTCAACACAATGACACAGTGGGGTGCACCGTATCAAAAGCCAGTTGTAATTAGTGTGAATCACAGATGCTGCACACAAAGTTTGATCAAAATGATTATACCATTTGAATATTTAATCATTTGATGATAAATGTTGGGTTTCAGTGTGTTCATTGATGCTTGGATCAGTGAATTATATTTTGTTAAGGGAGCAACCCTGGTTTCTGCTTCACAAGAGCCCTTTATGTACAGAAGTAAAGAGGATTTTACAAAAAGAATGGTTGATCAAACTTTTTTTGGGCAACTCACATCTGTTCCTGTAGCTGAAGTTGAAGTTGAAAGAAAAAGAAAGGAAAGACAAACTTTAGTTAAGCTTTAATAAACAGTTTTATGCGTTTGGAATTCTTCTAGAGCATGATTACTATTTCATGTTGTTTTAATGCATGGCATTAGGGTCTTGACTACTTTCTCATATTGTTTCCAGTCCTGATCCTGCCGCTGTGGTGTATTATCATCCCAATAAGCTGGTCTTTAAACAGCCTGTCACCATTTGAATGCAATTAACATAATAAGCATCTAATATCAGGAGTTGTAACTAGGGGGCTATTAAAAAGCAGAGGTGGTAACCACAATGTGACTCAGCAGAGACAGATTGGGTGCACACACCCACACACAAGGGAGTGATTAAATCTACAAGTACAGTGAGCAGTCTTATAGCTTAATTCGTGTCCTGACATGTACCCTGACCTTGGCAGTGAGGGAAACAGCCTGAGGCATGCATCCTCATTTTAATAAACTGGAAATCTGACATCTTGCATTGGCTACAATCTGCCAGCAATCATTTGAGTATAACTTTAGAAAAAAAATCCAAAATGGAAAAAAACAACAACCTGAATTTCAAAGTAATGAGGTTACAAACGGAGGTCCATTAAAGAACTGTGTGACTGGCATATGCTACCTTTGAAATAAGTTTGTCTTTAGACTTTGGTGTTGCCCTGTCCTCTCACTCAAGCACAATGTGCAACATAAAAGACAGCCACTTCAGAGAGCTTGTTGAGCTTTCAACTTCAACATACACCCTCTGAGACCTCCACTCACTGTCAGAGTACTCAGAACAAAGCACACTATCCAGTCTGCAGCCCCTGGAAACATTAGACTGTAATGTGTGTTTGTGTGTGTATGTGTCTGTAAAAGGGCATGGTCCATAAATGGAGGGAGATATTGTTTCATAGCCGATATTAAAGGTTGTTTGGCTTCTCACTTGACTAACACTGACTTGGCTTGCTGTGTTAATGTCCAAATGGCATTACACATTTGATAGAAGATCTACAGTAAACACACAAATTATCCTAGACCCACGCTACATGCACATGCTGCAAAACTTTGAAGAAACATATCCTAACCTGCACAATTCCCACATTTCTTGCCTAATCAGACCCTATTCTCCTGGTTAGTAATATCAGTAACTCATTTCTACAATAACTTCAGAAAAAAAGAAGCCACAATTAACTGTAGTACATTTTCATATAATATCCAAAGTAACATAATAAAACATATATGACATTTTAAATTGAAAAATATGACACAACATGAAAAATATTTACATCAGCATATTAAAAAATAGAACATTAGCATTCATCACCAGCTTAAATGGCTGCATCTTGGAAGCTTTTCTACATCTGTTAACTGAACATCTTCTATTATGTGCTCAAGCTTTTTTAGGTTTAAGATTTTCAAATCTCTATAAAGGTTTTCAAAGGGATTTGGATCAGGACCCACTGCTGGTGATATAGTCTCAAACAATCACTCTCTGTTTTTGGTCTGTGTTCAGTCAGAAGATGCTTAAATTTTTACATTACATCAAAGTATCTGATACTGACTGAACATTTTGGCTTTTTGCCCCCGATACACCATAATTGAGGATATCTAGAAGCATCAGGGCAATTCCATAGTATGTCAGAACGTCCACCTAACTAGCCTTATTGGTTCACGGTGCAATACATGTAAAGCAGTGAATCCATCACTTTAGATCACAAAAGGTTTGCTCAAAGCTCTTTAGGATGATGTTTTTTCCACACTCAGTGCTAACATCCATAGACCTCTGACTCTTTGCAGAAACCATGCTCTGGAAGCATCTTAATAGTGCAGTGATTGTGACAGTTTGCTGGTAACATTATGAACTGTAAAAAGAGGATTTTGCCTGATTGTTTATGAACTTTTTATGCCTGGATTATTGTATTTGAAGTGCTCTCATGCAACAATATTTAAAAGAGCCAGGAAACAAACAGTCCTCTTTCTATTCATTAAAAACCACAATTTTTTGGTTAACTCAGGCCACGAGTGTTGTGAAAATTAGCAGAACTTTGGGTTTTTTTCCCATTATAAAATTAGAATTATTAGCTTTCTTGGTTTTGGGTTTGTTTTTTTTTTATTCCCAGATATACCAAATTTAGCACTTGCAATGTAACGGTGTCTGAGTCAGTCTAAAGCAAACAATGTGTGATAAATGCAAGAACTGCACAATGAAATGCCTGTTGCTTCTTTACGGACAGATGAAGAAACTAGAATAACGATGGTAAAACCATGACAGCAAAAATGACTAAGATGTCAGTGAACACCTAACTGAACTGTAGTTTGGTGCTCTTCAATGTAATTTGTCTCCCTTACTTTTATGTTATCCTTGGCTTTTATGCAAACACATCTTCAAAAGGAGTGTTTGACCCCTGTTCTCTTTCTTTCCACCCACACACACACATACACACTTTGTTCCCCTTGCCAACACACTGTTTTTTAAATCTCATTTAAGATGGACACATCAAAGACATCTGTTGGCAAGAGTGACCTGGTCTGACCACTATGACTGGAGCCTAGTTTCTTTAAACAAGCAACCCTGCAAGCTTTGATTCTGCAGGTCACCTGCCTCACCACAGCCTGAGGGAAAGACAGGATGAGGAGAATGAGAAGTGAAGATTGGGAGTGTATTTTTTCCTTCTTCTCACACCTGCTGTGGTGCAATTTCCTTTGCACTGCTCACACCCCTGTTGTCCTGTGTCTTTTAGACACATAACTCTCTTCTCACTATCCCCCTCACCCTTCATCCTTCTCTCTTCGCCACATCTGGGCAGCATTAGCTGGGCTGCTGACACACATGACTCCAATGGGCGGTGGAGACATGCTAAGTGTGCCAATGGAAAAATCTCCTCAGAGCTGAAAGCATAATGCCCCGTAATGAGGCCACTGCAACACTGCCACCTGGACCATCCCTGGTTTCTGAAACCTGGGTGCTGGTGGTAGAAAAATATGTCCATGAGTAGTGATAAAGAGAGTTAAGGGAGAGAAAATATATCAGATATACTCTCAACATGGAGTTGGTTGGAGTGAGCTAACAAGAGGTGGGTCCTGACCTGTCACTCAGGTTGATGCATTATCCTGCTGACAAGCCCAGCTGCCTCTCACAGCTCAAGCCTTCCCAAAGACTCTGCTCAGAGCAAATTGGCTGTCCTCTCCAGTCAGAGCTGCTTGACTCAGATCTATGGACTTAAGAGTTACCTGAGGCAAGTTAGGCCAAGAAGCCGCCTCCTAAATCTGCTCCCCTAAATTATAGCCTTGCTCTGTTCAGAGCGCCTAAGGCCATGTGTGTGTGTGTGTGTGTGTGTGTGTGTGTGTGTGTGTGTGTGTGTGTACAAATGTTGTGGCTAACTTGTTGCTTTACACATAAACCCAAGTGCAGGCAGAAACACATAGAGAGAAAAAAACACATTAAGATAGACAAGGCCCCCTTTTTGTGTACTTATCTTTGAACAGACTGTTCCAGATTAGCAGCTTCAGTGGCCTTGGATGTCCTCCCCTGCAGACAAAACTGTGTGCTGTAATTATCCCGTAATATGGCTGCAAGCAGAAAATGCTGTATCCTCAACTGTGGCATATGCCTTGAAGAAAAGTCCATCCAACAACTTGTGCACAACTATTTACTGCGTAGCTACAGTGCTGTGACACTCAGTGAATGAAAGCGCCAGTTATGTTTGTATGTGTTAAACTATATGCATCACAGTAAAGTATTGTAAGCATGTAAAGTATTTTAAATTTTCTGTTTAGCTCAGATTGTCGTATAGGTCACATCTGTAGGGCAAATGATGGAAATGGTTCGGTCCATTATTTTCATTCTTCAAAGCTTGAAAATTGTGCTATTCTAAAAAGTGTGAATGAAAAACAAACTTTGTCAACAAGTTGATTTTTTTTTTTTTTTTTTGCTTGATATTCACAAGTAGATTTTGTTGATATGACTTGTAGGCTCATAAAGGATGCTGGAAGATAGTTCCAACCAAAAAGTTGGTGGAACGATTCCAATCTTTACCACTCTACCTGACTATACATGCCCAAGTGTCTTTGGGCAAGACATTCAACTCTGAATTGCCCCTATGCGCCTATCAGGGTACAAGTGTGAATGGGTGACTGCGACGTGTAGTGTAAAGCACACTGAGTGGTCCGCATGACTTAGAAAGTGCCATATAAGTTCATTTACCATGATTTAATTATTTGAAGGCACCATTTTCCAAACAGTGTCCCCTAGTCACCGTTTTGTGTGACAAAGATTATTGCGTATCAGGTCAGTCAAACATAAAAAGAATTGGTTGCTCTTGATGCCTCTGTTTCTCTGTTTGTCATAAACATTACTGTATAAATATACATAATACAGTAAAAACACTATTATGACAAAACATCTTGGCCATCATTGAAATGAGCTAGCCATATAAGGGGTGGCTGAAGCCTTCACACTGGCAATGTTTTCTTGGTGCACTTATGGTTTTCGAACTATACCAGAAATGGAAACGGTAAGCTGACTGGTGCAGATAGTATGTTTATCTGTCATATCAATGAAGTAGGACTGGAGTAAAGATCTTCTCAGTCGAATATCTGATTATGAACTTCTGCCATAAATATAAATACTTTATAAGTAAAACTGGTTTGATATGATTTGATTGTGCATTATATAGAAACAGTGTTGTCCAGCCAGTGTACAAGGCAAATGGCCTGCTAAATATAAGCTCCATGTCAGTGATTAAATCGCAGTATTTGTGATTTTGGAAGCATTGTAATTTCCATTGTAGCCGGAGAGATATGAAGTCAGATTTGCGAATGTAATAAATTTCAAATAAATCTGTTGTCGGCTTTAAACTTCTTTTGACTTGTGCTGTGCGTGAAATTTTCAGAGAACTACAGTAATGATAAATAATTCCTTGAATAGCCAATGGAAAAAAGACAAACTATCACTCTGTAAATCCATCAGTCACATGCCTGATAACATGACATCGTTGTTATTAGTCAAGTTTTGTCCGACTGTACAGCTCAACAAATGTCGAACACATTAGGAATGAAACTTAAAACCACTGAAGTGGAACAATTAAGAAAACCTGTTAAGGTAATGAGAGGAAGTACGAGGCATCTGGGATCTACCATTAAACTACTTTAACTTTTGCATGCTTATTTCTGTATATAAAAAGCATGACATAAGGCTGTAATATCATAACATGTTAGTACTATATGTGAACCTGGAAAATAAACTGGAAGATTCATCATGGAATCTAATTTTCCAAGGCAATCAAAAGTATATGCTTTAAAAACACAATATTTATCACATTTATGACCTGTTTGACATCTTTACTTTTGTTGTTTGTTTGGATGAATGTTCTATTTTAAGTAGATGAATAAAAGAATGCTTCCCAACACTGTGTGTTTATTTTAAAAAGATATAAAGCTTAATCTTAACACTTTTTTACAAACCGAATCGTGCTAAACTGATTAAGATGGAAGAGAAGCATGTGATGTGTTTTGTTAAATCAAGCAAAACAAATTTAATTACCAGTATTTGCAATGTGTAAATGATCTGTCACAACTCATCCAAGGGAACATTCAGTGTGTTGTGTATACAAAGCAAGCACACACACACAGTATATAACTCAAAGAAATATAGTATTGTCTGAGCTGATTCATTTAGTGGCGAAAGCAATTAGCCATCCATTTAAGGGCAATGCTTTATGGCAGCTAAACAAATACAGTATTTGTTGGCAAGTGTGGAAAAGTAGGTATTGTACATCTAGTTTTATTGATTGATTAATTTACCTTCAGGTCACCTTTGTTTTAAACCTTACAGTCAACACAAAAAGGCTGTGATTGAGTGATTGAAAGGAGTAAAAAGCTTTAAGAGAATACAAAAGGTCAAAAAAAAAAAAAAAAAAAGAGACAACAAAAGAAAAACACATAACATGACTGAAAAGGAAGTGAGGTGGCGAAAGAAGCTGTGCTGTGAAAGACTAAACCGAAACTAATACCTTAACAGTTGATCTCAATTTCAGTCTTTCGGTGCTTGCCCTGAAATCAGACTTTTACTGGAGGCCCTTCATGTTTAGTATAAATTCTGTAATTCATTTGTGGATGTCAGCGAGAAAAAGGTGGGGAGAATGAATCTGAGTAATGGGGACAAAATTAAGCAGATACAAGTGGGGATGTCACAGACACAGAGACTGAAAGAGTGTGTGTCAGTGTTTTCTTTGATGTCAGCCGAGTAGTGCCCACATGTCCAGCCCCTCTCTGCCAGGAAATTACAACTCCGTCCCCCCCCCCCCCCCCCCCCCCCCCCCCCCGGAGCCCCACTGACTGCTGGGAGAAACATTCTGTTTGATGTTCTAAAGAGGGATCTCCAATGCAATTTAGCCTTTCATCTCTTCTCTTCTTTTTTTGTCTGTGAATCATCCAGACACTGTCAAACTTACCAACATTTTTACAAGTCAAAAGTAATATTACACTGCTGTGTGAAATAAAAAAACAACCTGTGTTACAAAGAAAAGGACTGAAAGAAGAAGATATGGAGCGCATGCACCCTCTGTCCCTGTGATCATCACGCTATAAGGGTTGGTCATTTGTGTAATTACTCCATCTGTCATAGTCTACTAAGTAGTTCTCACCTCAACATCTATGTTTTACACATGCTTTGTTTCTCTATTTCTGAGCACTTTACAGATATTGCTCTCAATATTTATGCATCAAAGGCTCTTATTACTCCTTTTTTTCCCCACTACCTTTATTGTATTCAGCAGTTTTTTATCTCTTCATAAAAAAGGCAAAGCTGCAGTGAGTTGCACATTAGCGGTTGTTCCTCCCCTTCAACACTCGCCTAATGAACTACAAAACTTGGTTGTCCAAGCTTATTTTCCACGACTTGCCCAAATCACAACATTAAAACTGGCCAGAGGAAAGCAGTCAGAGCAGACTGGGCGCTTCGGAAGGGGGAAATAAAGAAACAGGAGCTATAAAGG
Organism: Telmatherina bonti; assembly: GCF_933228915.1. Lineage (NCBI taxonomy): Eukaryota > Metazoa > Chordata > Actinopteri > Atheriniformes > Telmatherinidae > Telmatherina > Telmatherina bonti. Next base: position 14,717,202 of record NC_136631.1, read on the forward strand.
AGCATTTTGAACCAAAGACACACAGATGTAGAAAAAAACCATAACATCACTCTGCACATGCTGGTTATAGCAGGTTATATGCAGCATTGTGAACGTTTTAGTTAAACAGATTGAATGTACACATGTTCAACACACGCTGAACTTCATGTTGAGAGTAAACTTTGACTTTGAGTCATCATGTCACTGGTTTACTTCAAAGGGTCCCTGAAATCTACATGATACGTTTAGTGCTGGACTTTATATTGGAACGGTGTCTCAGTATTATTAACTGATCCTGATGACCTTGATGTAAGCAGTGAGTTAAACCACTGAACTCCTTTTTGCATTCACCCTTTTAAAAGGAGCTGTTCTTTGTCTCTAAAAACCTGTTTGGACACATCACATAGCTGATCTGCCAATGTACAAACTCAATATCCAACATCTGTCTTATTTCTGTTAGCGCTGATTTCCACATCTGGCAGGATTTCTTCACAAATTTGATACCCAAAGCATAAAGCGCACAAAAGAAAAGAACCCTGGCTTCTCAGGATCCATCAGCTATGGTTGATGGGTTTGGGCAAGCACAAACAGCTGTTTTCTGTTGCCCTCCACTTGGTCTGAGCTTTATTAATCAGCTCTTAGTTCACCCTGATGATTTATGATACAGTAACACTTGAATAGGGAGGGAATAGATGTAGACTGCAGACCCAGCTGGGGGTGTTTGCCTTTACACAGAGTCAGATTAATGTTCAACAGGCTGTTGTTTGGATAAAGGAGAATATAGCTTTTTCAGTGTTACACCACCCCCAGTGCCACTCTGCATCACCACCACATCTCTCTGACCACTTCTCTCTAACCACATTCATGTGGTTGCAAGGGAGGGACAGGTGATAAAACCCAAATTTGCTGTTTAAACTTCTTCACAGGTTTCTATAATTTCTTCTGATGTGACTGGGTAAAATAAATAAAGTGACCACAGCAGATGATCTTATTGTTTGGAAAAGAAGGAGACCTTTCATGACATCCCCACAATGAATCCGCCGTTGTTGACAAGGCTTTACACTGACTTCCAGGTTTTTTCTTTTACCACGGGACTCGTGAGAGTTAAGTGAGTAACTGCCTGACCCCAGGAAGCATCAAACCTGTCCTCTTTGACTTTCCACAGAGAGGCCTTAATAGCCTCTTTTCTAGCGCCACAGACGTAAAGCAGAATTTATTCTGCTAATAGGACTCACGGACAATTGCTTTCCCGGAGGTGAAACAGCTGTCTCTGATTTGAAATGCACTCAAAATTGCAAAACATAGGCAAGCTGCTCATGTGCCCAGTCACAACAAACATTGCGATTAGCAGGTCAGAGAGAGTACTGATGAATGATGATCAGAATGACAATATTTGACAGCATGCAGGTATTTCATCATTACCTAACCCAAATAACACCAGTTCTTCTATAGGTGAGTTGTGTTTCATCTAATTGTGTATGATAGGACTATGTAGTCAGGGGATTTGTTTTGAGTTAACGTCAACCTGAAGCATATGGAATGCTATAATTTCTTGGCAGACTTGTAGTGCAAGTGTCTGACCTCTTCCTGTGGTTCTTTTGTTCTGAGAGGGACTGGGAGGTATCAGGGGGTTGCTTATCACTCTGACACAGGATGCCAGCAGGGGTTCATAGTGCAAGAGGGGAAGTGACAGTGTGGCACTTGTTTGTTTTCATAGGGAATGCAGCCATATTGTGACACACGGCTGTGCACCTCGATGAAAAAACAGGAACAGCAATGACGTCCCCGAAGATTGTGAAGTGCAGTTTGTGGTATTATTATCTGCTGCATGCTTGTTAAACTCGGCGATGGGATTAAGGTTTACTGTTTTTGTTTAGTTTTGTTCTCTGTGTATGTCTTTACCAAAGTTTAAAGTGTCTGTAATAGCTGTAAAAGTGCTTAAGACGCATGAAATGGGGCAGACAAAAAGATATATATTGGTTTTGTGTGCATGTGACTGGTGAGGGGATGTGGTTCTCAGGTCAGGCTTAGACATTTAGACAGGGGGGATGATAATCTTGTTCTGTCACAGGTGCATTTCCCTCGAGTATCTGTGGTTTTACAGACAAGTCACACAGCTGTGTGTTTGTGTTCCTTCCATAACAAAAAAGGCAACAGCTGCTGGAGTTTCAGAAAAAAGAACTTGCACTGTTGCAGTGACCAAGCTGATTTTTAGAATTTGTGAAGAAAAATTTTACAGACCTTTGCACAGAGGCGTTACAGTTCACTGACACTTAGCCCTGAGTGTCCTAACTTTCTGCTGTGAAGAGATGTGAGTTGTCTACTTGCAGAAGTGTGTTGCAACAGCAGATTTGCAGTTCACAAAAATGCAATTTAAGGTTGCACTTACATAGGTGAACTGTGGAAAAGTGATTAAATAGAACAGTGAGAGTTTCTCAATTAGAATGAAGAGTTTGTGAATTAAAACTTATGTTTATAAAGTACCGATGTGTTATCAGCAAAACTCCCCAAAATACTGACTCGCCAACATGATCAGTGATACTGATTGTTATGTTTTTTAAGTCTCTATCTGCCTGGTGTGGAGTATGTTTGGCACTTATGAGTGCTCTCAGTTTAGTGAATGTCAAATTTTCCTGACAGGCAAGTTCAAGTGAACTACTATTCAAAAGAAAGCTGTGAAAAGAGTAGTAGTGTGTGAATGCATGCAATAGAGAATAAGCACTGCCTGTGAAACTAGATAGTCTATGAAGTGCTGTGTGTATTTCAATAAGTGAAGTCTGGTTGTAATATGAAAAGCGTAGAAAAGTGCTCCATACTGTAAACACAGTTTATTTCAAGGTAGGGTAGGAGATCTCTCAACTTACCTTTAAGGAAACATGGACTATATTGTAAATATATGATGACAATGTAAAAATGTCATTGTGACTGAGAGCTGCTATGAGTATTTTGGAGAAAATATTATTAACCTGCACATCAAGAAACCTCATTCTCCAAGCTGGCCTGCCTACTGAAGGAAAGACAGTTCCCTTTTTCATTCATCAGTTGTGTCTTATTAGTGCAAACAAAGGCATTGTGTTTAATGTGCTCCTTTGGTAAATTCATACATACCAAAAGGAGCAGCTCAATGCCACATCAGTGTGTGCTTACACACTGATGTGGCACCAGTCTGAGCTTGAGAGTGATTGATAAAAAGTCTCACTGATGCCTTTTAAGCATTAAATGCAACCTCTTACAAAAATCCTGTTATTGACGCCATTCGTGGCTGTGTACGGCCGTCAACATCCTGTTGCTTGAGTGTCTTGACCAACAATCAAAACATGGTTGTAACATATTCAAAAGTAAATAGATCAGAGGTAAGTACAAGTTTATTTGAAGAGAAAACTTAAGTTACTCGATTGTTATTTTTGGCATATAATGTATGTATTTTTCCAACAACTATCAGGATCTTTCTAAGTTAACAAGCAAACACCTTGCAGGCCGAAATGCATCCCATTTTTAATGCAACATGTTATGAAGAACATTTATAATTATAAACAAAAGGCAAAAGCTAAATATGGAGACCACTCACTGCAGAAAGCGGATTTTCATGCTGATGGTAACTGCTGCAAATAGTGTTACATGATACTGCAGCTGAGTCCAGGCCCAGCTACCTATTCAATCCCACAACATCAACAACAAAACAACTCCAACCCAACCAGTTGGATCATTTTGAAATGATTTTCCATTTATTGTTTAGAAACTCTTACAATAATTGTCTTTTTGCAGTCTGACAAAGTACATTTTTGGAAGCATTCAGGATGAGACCCAGAGTGTGTCTATGTGTTTGGGGAGGATAATGATGACCACCTGTTACAGCCAATCTAGATTTAGTTGGGCTTAAAAAATGAAAAAATATATTGAGGAACAATCAACAATTTTACAACTAGCTCTGTATTTCTTTACTTAAACTTCCTTTTTTTTTAATGCATATGTGTTGTTACAGCTGTCTACAGACACAGTGGCTACATATATCACACTTTCGTATCTATTGTACTTCACCCAGTAGATCGCTGCTCACTTTTCATCGACATTGGTCACCATCTTGGGTAAAAGTCTGGAAAGAAGGGACCACACTACTATCAGTGTTGATGACAATACCAACAAGCCATATAACTATGCCTTGTTGCATTATTTGGCATTTTATTAATAAAGAAAAACTGAAGGACTCCATTATGTTGAATTTCTTTGGATTATTAATCTTGTAATTGAAAACATTCCATGGATGACTGAGAAAGGTCGTCAAGATGTAACAATCGTAGAGATTGCAGGTCACCAGGTCGCTGAAGATTGGCAAAATATCCATCTTATTCATCTTTAATCTAGACCATAAATAGCCTTAAAAGTAAGTGTTTACACAACCAACTAAGAGACAAACACAGTAACGAGTCTAGAGATAATATCCAATGAAAGTTTGTTCACAATTGCTTTTGTTGGTAATTAATTATTTTTATATTGCTGTAACTCCATTACTAACACTGTTAGTTTTTGAGAGAAGCAACTAGTAACTAAGTAAGTACTTTTTAAATGGTGTGCCCAACACAAGCACATTCCATATAAGCCCATTCGTACATGCTCACAATTTTTAACACACTCTATGGCTGATTCGGAAAGAACACACAGGAAGATATAATTGGAGGATGAGGGGTGAAAAAAGCCAGATAGAGCAAGTGATCAGACCAGAGGCAGGGTAATTCTTTGACTGGCTGGATCAAGCTCAAAATACCGGTAGGATGGAGGATGAATGCCAACCTTGCTGTAGATAGGGGGCGCTTTATTGAAAAAAATCTACAAAAGCTGCGTAGTGTGTCTTTGGGGTAGTTTTCAGTTGTTTTGTGGAAAGTGAAAAGGGTTAAAGTCATAAATGTCCAACCTAATTAAACCTTTCCAAGAACAAGTGTCGCATTATGTTTTTTTTTAAAGTCAGAAGTCCATTAGCTCATAAATCATAGTTGAACATGTTTGTCTTGGTCTCCTCAGAAAACAGAAACGAATTTAAAGGCTGTTCAATGCCTGCAACCCCTGACACCCTGACCCCTGAAACCAGGGTCCTGTTCAAGCCCAAGAACTTGTAGGTCAGTTGTTTGACCTTGCCCGGTTTAGCTCAGCACACTAATGGCCTGCCACTGTCACCAGCTGCCAAAGTCTGACTGCTCAATCAGACCTCATCACACTGGGGGAACTGGTCAAGTAAGAGGCAAAAGGGATTCATCTGTACACGTAAGATCCTGGTATGCATTTGTGATTCCTGACACTTATTTCTATTTTGCTCCAAACATGCTTGTGCAGAAGCCACATTTGTTGCCATGAACATAGAGGGGTTGTGTGCTTATGGCTGATGGAAGCATGTAAGCCACAGAATATTAAAACAAGGGCGACTCTGGTGGATTCACAAATGGCAGTGCAGAAGAAGAATTGTGTGTGTCTGTGTTAAGAGGTCCTGTGATGCTGAACAATGGTTCCTCTTCATCTGGTCATGTGGTGTATGTGTGTGTGTGTGTGTGTGTGTGTGTGTGTGTGTGGGTGTGGGTGTGTGCGCACGTGTGATTTTTGTATGCAACAGTTTGAAAGTGTGTGTGCGTGTATGTGTAAGTCCCTTGCGGTGCAACTTGGTCACATGAAAATAGTGCTAATGAGGGACGACTGTTCACAGCTGGCACTGGCGGTCAAACCTCTGCTGCACACACAAACAGTTGCACTAGCAGAAATGAGAAAGTCTGGCTGTAAACAAGTGGACAAGATTTTCTCCAGGTCTTATCAGAAAGGTTCTTCCTGTCACCATGTGACAAATTTAGTAAGATTTACTACCTCAACCCAAAGAGGAAGGACTACTAATTATGAAATATTCAGCAGTCTACAGAGATCAGTTGAGCATCAGAAAAGGCTGATTTGCAAAAATGTTTTAGACACTCAAATGCAGATTTTAACTTTGAAAAAAGGGAAAGATAGAATTGCATGTCATGCCTCATGATAAAAGATTTAAATGCAGTTGAGGTTACGAGAGTGTCCGTTTAAGCAATGTTTTATTTGGTATATCTACCTTATTAAATTCCTTTTTTACAGCCTAAATTTAGCCAAATTGTGACTCAAAGTGAAAGCAGATAGAAACTTGAAACCAAAAGCAAACTTTATAACTCAAGTAAGGGGGTAAAACAGAGAGATTAACTTAAATGTCAGCCTTTCAAAACTGATAGTCACTCATTTTTGTCATGATTTGATGTTTCGTGTTCTCTTTAGTTCCTGGTTTCCTGTTTCAGTTTGTAGTTTTTTGGGTTTACTTCCCTGATGTCTAGTTTCCTGTTTTGCTTTCCTGTTCATTAGCTCACCTGGACTCATTAGTTAAGTCATTCCACCTGTATCTTGTTCTGTTTGTGTGCATATATACATATATATTGGTCTCTGTTTCTAGTTGCTGCGTCATTGTGTTTGACCCTGTTTCCCTTGTTAGTTCTGCCCTCAGTTTGTTCCTAGATTAAAACCTCTTAATTTGGCATTTCTGGCTTCCTTCTCCTGCATTTGGGTCCGCGCCTCTACGACCACCACTATTGATGTGAATAAATGTCTGTATGGCTGCACTGTAATTAAAATGCACCGACTTGGAATTAACTCTGAAAGTCTTCTAATAGGTTTCTATCATATATGGCTTTTTTGTTTGTTTGTATCTTTTACAAATTCTTGTTTGGCGATTGCAGCCGCAACGCTATTCACTGCAGCCTTGCAAAACGGCCTACCGCAATGTTTCTGATGACATTACACAGCTCAGCTTATTTGTTGCAAACCAGAAGGTCAGCCCATTTTCAGCAACAGAAAACAGAATAAATCTGGTATTGTTATGTAAGCATAGTGAAAAGAGAAACAGCAAGATAACATCATCACAACTTTGTCACATCAAATCCCCGCTGGGGTTATTAAAGTTCTTTAGTGAATGCTTGTTTCTTGTCTGATGCTATTTTTCACGATTAGACCTTTATTGTATAGGTGGTATATATCTGCATAAAAACATAAGAGTCAATTTAAGACTAATTCTGGGTTTGTTTACAGTAATGCATGTTAATTTATATTCACATATGGACACGAGGATATGTAACCATGCAGCGTTTAAGGTCCATCAGACCATCCAACAATGACAATCCCATTAGCTGGGGGTGCTTTTGCTCAGATGTACTACAGGAGAAAAGATCATGCTACTTGCTGCTTATGTATGTGCAGATCCAGCGCTCTGGGTTTCTCATTGGAACCAAGCCAGCTGAAAGCATTTGGCAATGCCTGCTGAGTCTTTGTGTGAAAACTTTCTTCAGCTACAGAACCAAACACACTGTGTAATTGTTATTCGTGTCAGACACAATCCACTGCAGCGTGCTGCTATTGCTGCCAGATGAAGATGGAGCTCTGTGTTTGTGTCATTTTAGAAAACAAAGTATTTTTCTTTTCTTTTTTTTTTTTTCCTTACATTTGCTTCTGGTGCCTAATTAGAGAGTTAGATTAAAGCAGCCAGCATGACTCAAGTGGAGCCATTTCATCCCAGATCCTTTTGATGGAGGGGATCCGCTGCTTTAATTACTGGTCTTCATCCATTCATGTTTCAGTCAAATTGTTCCATGGTCACATGATGATTTTGTGTAGGGGGGTGAGGTGGGGAGTGAGGGATTAGCTGCTACTTATGGTCATGGTCGGTTGTTTGAAAATCACAAAGCTTCTGAAGTGCTGATCATGCAAACACACTATTTAGCATAACACTTTCTCTTATCTTGTCAACACATCGCACTGCCTGATGCAACATAAAATCCACATGTCATGAAGGGCTTTGTCTTTTTTCTGTTTATTAAAGTGGATTTTTAGGGGAAAAAAGTAAATAAATGTGACTATTCAATCAAATAAAATTATCCAGTTTATATAAACTAGGAGTTTCTTCTCTGCTTTCATGTCGCTGTTGGGTGTGCAACATCAGATCGTGCAGATGCAGTTAGTTAATACAGCACAAAACTGAGGAGAATGACTGTTATTTGGCAGAATATTTTGCTAATGAAAACCATACTCAATTGATATAACGAGAGGGAAGATGTGCAGTGGAAACAGTGTCGGAGCCTGAGGCTGTGAGTGATACATTACTGCCTAACCTTGAGGGAGTGCTTGGCTGACGATGGGATCAGAGCAGTGCAATCAATGCCACATGCCGCAAGGAGCGAATGCATGCGGAGCGGGAACAAGACAGCCTTAAAGTTGTGTTTCTGTTAAGAAATGTCGTGATATGGGGTTACTTCGTGTGAACATACACATGTGTGCAGAAATACAAAACAAGTGAATTAAAAGGAAAGTGGGGGGGGGAGTGAAGTAGGGCTATTAAAACCATGTGTTTGAGGCAGTGCCATGCAGTCATTGGTGCCTGGAAGAGATGGCAGGGTGTTGTTTTTGATTTTCTGAGTGAGCCTGCGCATTGGCGCTCAATCAGGGAGTGAAATGACAGAGAATTAAGGCTTGAAGAGCATATAGGGGGTGGACGGCTTGGCTGGAGTTGGTCATGGGGATGTGGATATAAAGTTTTACATTCCCAGCTGTTTTATAGTCCCATTTACTAGACAGCAGGTGCTAGGCTATTAAAATCTCTCTTTACTTGTAAAATCACTTCAAATGAGTTGCACAGTTGGGTTGTGTGACAACTAAGACATTGAGACGAGGTGGTAGCAAGTGAGGATGAGAAATTCAGGAGTGTGGAGGAGAAATTAAGAAAGATTTAGGAGGTTAGAATTGGTAGGGTTGAATCACCGCAAGTTCACGCGCTAAGCTTCAATTCTACTAAAAGTTTGACTCTTTGTCTTCTTCACAGCTCAGGAAAACACACATGGATGTGTGTCTGTGCACAGGCGGACCAGTGAGGTGCAGAGACTACAGCGCTCCCTCTCACGCAAAGAGTTGTGTTTGTCAGATCATCAGGCGTCCTGCCAAAGGGAGTGAAAAAGTTTAGGTGGGGGGAGGGGGGCCCACAGGTGCTGATTCTTAAGCCTGGGGGAGTAGGGGGAGCAGGAGGATCAGGGTGAAGCAAGTGGACGCATTAGGAAAGGGAAGAGGAGAAGAAACCCTCCTTCCCTCTCTCCTACCAAGGGCCAACACAGATGTTTATGACTCCATGACAGCAAATGACTTCAGACAGGACAAGGATGCAACTGCATGCCAAGGCCAGTGGCAGAGAAGCCTGCAAAGGAATAGCGTGACATCCAAATGTGTCAACAAAAGGAACTGTGTTTTTTTCTAAACATATCCAAGCCTGACATATAATTGCCCAAAGCATGATAAACACCTTCCGTGAGCTTTTCCCCCAAACGTGTGTGAGAGAAGCAGGAATAACTTTGACTTTTTTCAGAGATAGTTCTCCTGCCTCTCTGTTCCCCACTAAACACACACATGCACTCACATTAAATTAGGTTCTTTCTGAAAAAAAAAAAAAAAAAAAAGGGAAAAAAAGGAAAAAGCAAGCGGAGGAGGGGAAACATACTGGTAGATTGTATTTGCTCAGCAGAATTTAATATGAGCGAGCTAGTGGTGCTTTTCTTCTGGGGCCAATTCCCTGGAGACACATCCATCTCTAGGAGATGGTTGGGAGGACAAAGGAGGACTGCCCCCAAGGCTCAGCCCAGACGTGCTTAAATACACTCGCACACATAGAGCATGATGGTGCACGCAGATATCAACAGTTACAAACACACACATAGCCATGCACATATTCACACAAGTCCAGGGCTCAGACAGAGTCCGCCTTGTCTGACAACAACGACAGACTTAGAACAGAGAGAGGAGGAGGGAGCTGAAAGGAAAAAGAACTGAAAGGGACACTGAGAGGTATACTAAAGTAAATGGATGGACGAAAAGGGGAGACATTAAATGGAAAGTGACATGCTAGATGATGGGGCTTGAAAGAAAAGGGTGGTTTTGCTTTAAGAGGAAGACAGAAAGGAAGAAGGAAGGCGAGGTTGTAGTAAGCGGTAATGCCCCATGACAGCCCTGTCAGTCGAAGGAAACTGAGTGAGGACATGTTTATATGAAGTTATGGCAGTTATGAGTTATGGCAGGCTTTCCAGGAGGCTTGTGCTGAATCTTCACCTACTTGTGGTTCGGAGCTGACAGCCACTTCTGACAGCTAAGTTAACGATGTTGCACGTTCCCTGAAATATCAACTTTTAAAATCACACTGAGAAAATTAGCAACTTGAAAACAAAACTTCAGGTTCAAGCAGACCACTCAAACTTATCTCTACATATCAAAACCAACTGCAACCCATTATGTAAGTGTAGTTTAAGAAATTGGGTAATTGTGTTTTGGTTAGTTGGCATAACAAGTCGCATAATCACTCCAGTGCAAACCCCTTGGAGAATTCATGCCCTGGAACAGCCTCCAGCCCTGCGCAGTTCATTTCCTGTTCCTGACAGAGACAAGGAAGGATAATAATCTCTACGCTACACTTACTGCGCTTGATGATGCGGTCACACAGCTTCTCTACGAAGGAAATCAGAGAGGACTGAGAGAGAAGCAAGACTGAGGACTGTCTCATTAAGTCCCCCTCCCATGGTATGATGGATGTGGCGTTCCTCCAGAGGGAAGACCATGCTGAAAACATGTCAACTAGATCACAAACTGTTACGCAACTATAAAAAGATGTTTCTTTTTTTTTTGCCTGATGTGATAGCTGGAGTGGAACCGTAGCCCCTGTGTGGTGTTGTGTGATATGGTGTGGTATAAACCAGCGGTTAGATATAAAATCTGCTGTCCCCCTGAGAGCTATTGGTAAGACATGCTCTGGAAGTAAACTTAAATGCTTCATATTACAAGCATGGCTCTGCGATGTTGTCATATAATTATGACTGTTTATTGAAGAGAGACTTGAAGGATTTAATGTCAGTCACCCAAATCTTGTGTCCAGTAAAATCACACTCTTTTATTTTTAGTATCTTTAAACAATCACAGCACACTGCTAAGGCTGTTAAAATACTGCAACAAAGCATGATCATGCAGAAACCAATAAAAAAAAAAGGGGGATGTGAGTGATTCATATTACAACCCCGCAGCCTGAACTAAACTTGAACGTGATCGCTACCACATCTCCATTCCCCATGTTCCCCCCCACAGCAATCCCAAAATCATAAACAGATACTCAGTTATTTCAGAAACTCTGCTGCTGCTTGGGTCAGATTTACCCCAGCCTGGCTGCAGATACCCATGACCAACCTTATTACACACTTACCCAGTTACCTAGTGGGACTTAGCAGGTGGGGAAAATGGGGCACACTCCTCTCAAACACATTCAAACACATACATCTGCATGCACGCAGGGTTAACATGAGGCTACAGGGGTCGTCAAGTGCACAGAGTGACTGGACACTGAAAAAGTGCACCGAGTTGTGCATGGGCTTGGCCTCTTTCCAGTTGGCTCTGGGCTGTGATACAGGTGCCCCACCAGATTACCCCCAGACCCACCCTCCCCCCTCCAACACATATCGCTCTCCAGCTAGAGTTAGCTTCCACAACAGGTGCAGTAGGTTAGACAGCAGGCCCCAACATGCAAGGAAACAGACTATTATTATTGTGGACCTTCCTTCCATCATCTCCTCTTTTTTTTCTATTTTTTTTAAACATATTCTCCCTTCCACCTCTTCTCTTCCCAAAAGCCCGGGGGAGCAATCGAGTGGTCCAACCTGAACGTGTAACCTGAGCACAGCTCCACTGTATTGTGCAAGGACATTGAGAAAAAGGAGGGGAAGAGTGGAGGATGTGTTGCACAGCTTGGTGGTGTGCTTGCATTTGTGCATGTGAGTATGCGGTGTATTTTGGAAGCAGTAAATAAGACCATGAAATGAAAGATTTCTAACCTACTGGCACTTGCACACTCAGGCACATAGTCAGTCAGGATTAGACACACTGCTTTCTCTTGCTGACTGTGTCCGCTAACAGTATAAAGATGCAAAGATGTGAACAAGTGCTGCCATTGTGTACTGTTTGTATGCACATGCACGTGCAAGAAATTTTTCAACAACACATTTAACTGACATCTAGTGACTGTTTTCGACTGGATTTTTTTTTTCCTTGCACAGAAAAACGTTGCAGCGTACTGCATTTCATTATGTGAAATCCAGATGTTCTTCTTGGCTGCTGGTAAATGTCTTCAGCTGTGTATGACACCGCTGTTGGCCTCTGCACGCTGAGCGCAGACAAGGAAACGACACCTCGGGGCAAGACTTTCTGCTCCCTCTTCCAGCCATCTCTTCATCCAGTCTCTTCTTTGTCTTTTACCCCCCCACACTTCCACTTACTTACACTTTTGCACCCTCTTCCATTTTTCACCTCTCATCCCATCATCTTCATCTCCCACTTATACTCTGTCTGTTTGCCACTCTTATCACATTGTCTGTTTTCGGAGACAAGGGTGTTCTGACCATTGACAGGTAGTCAGAGGACATGTGGGAGCCGGCTCCAGAAAGTCTGCTTCTATACCTACTTTGACACTAGCTCGCCCTGATTCATACAACTCTCTCTCTCTCTTTCTGTCTGACTCACACACACTGTCATTTGCAGCCTGCACCAACCGTGCCAAATGTCATCTAAGAAATTACTTAAAGGAGTCTTTAGGGTTCAAAGACAGTGATGTGTCGCTTATATCTGTCAAGCCAAACACTAGATCAACTTAATCATTGTTTTGAATGAAAAGCTCTCATCCAGGTTTCAGTGCTGACATTTACAGGGCATGGTGTGAGGGAGTCCTAGATCAGTGCTTCCTCTTCTCTGCACTTTAGATGTGAACAGAGTACTGTGGGGCACATGATTAGGGACGGGCTGTAATGTTATTAAATAGAGATGTTGGTTTTTGGTGAATGGAGAAGGTTTGTTGCATGTGGCTTTTAAAGAACATGACAACTGACTCAGCTCTTCAAGAAGCACGTCCACACTTAGTTTAGGAATTCGAGAACTTAGCCCAGTTCTTTGCAACAAATATTCTGGTATTCAGTCTTTGAATTATAACATAGGTATAAAGTGGGGTGGGAAGAAAAAAACAAAACAAAAAATAAATAAATACGGTAATAAAAGCCTGTAGCACTACATGTCAACATTTGCATCCAACTGGACTCGCAGCAGTCCACAAGCACCTTCCTATGATGTCCCCTCCTGTTTGATTTCATGCTTGTGTTGTTCTCACTCTCATGTGTAAACTGCTTTGGATTAAAGTCTGCCAAATGACTGTTGAATAGAATAGAATAGAATAGAATAGAATAGAATAGAATAGAATGTATATTATTTGACAAAGGTCTTTTGCCTGCATTAGTTTATTCCATTTAATCTACAAGCCTGAAATGAGTCTTATTTATTTTCCATGTATGTAATAGTGACCTTATGAAATCCTGCATTTTGGAAAATTGTGTCAGTCTTCCCTCTACTGATGAGAAAATAGAATTACACAATTATTCTAATCTAAAACAAATGTAGTCCACTATAGTTTTAATGCTTCATAATTTTAATTTGACAACATACAAGATTCACAGCATATAATCTCCATCCTCCATCCTCCAATCAAATTGCATCTCACATGATCAACATATTGAAGGATTTTGCAAGGCAGCAACATCCAAAGAGCAAGATTCACCTAACAACATAACACAGCTTCACCTTAGCAGTCCTACTGACCTCAGCCAGACAGGTCAGTCAACAAGGTTGCTGTCGACTGACAAACCGTCGTCTAGACAAAGAGCAGACCCCTTCCTACAATTGTTTGTTGGTGGTTAGCGGTGGGAGAAAAACAGGAAGAGTGTGTGACTAAGCCAGTAAAAGCTTTTTGGGTCGGGAAGACTAAAGGCTTCCTGTCTTTAGATGTTTCTTCTCACAGGAGGCTGATTTATAGAGAGGCAGAGTAATTATACTTATAGGCAGATGTTTTTGCATGATAGAAAAGAAGAGATGAGTAGGTAACAGCTGCACTAGCTATATTTAACCACATAGGGGCAGCACTGCATTAAGAAGCTTCTGTCACATGCATTTACTTTCTGAGAGAGGAAGTGAATGGTGATGGCATTTTTTGTCTGATGTATATAAATACATTTTTCTTGTTTTGTTTTGGCATATTTTATGTAGAAATATAGCAAACTGGGTTTGTTAGTGACTGAAGCAGTATCTCTGTAGAAAGTGGCCCGTGACCAACAACAGTTTAATATTTGTTAATGAAGAAATTGTACAATGAGTTTTAAGTTAACCAAAAAATGTATCTGTCCAGTTAAAGCACAACAATTATTTTAAGTTTCTGCACTCATTTTTTTTCTATAAATTTTAGATATTTGTTGTTGTTTTTAAGTAGCATTACCAGTTAAAACATTAATTTATTTACCAATGGTTCTCTAACTAATTCAATGCCTTTAGTAGAACTGAAAAGAGAACAGTAGTTTTTTCTGACTAGCTATGATAAGCCGACACTAAAACCTGGTAGCTTGGTTTAGTTTAGCTTAGCTTTGCTTAGCTTAGCATAACTTGTTTGTTCCAAATTTATCAAATCCACATAAACCACTTTGGCCTATTTGTTTCAATTTTATTTATTTAACCAGTATGCCTATAATTCTTTGTGTAAAACCTGAATTTTTTTTTTTTCTCAATTTTTGGGCAATGTTTTGACTCTCTTGACACCCCATTTGGGTTTCAGTGTGCGGTAAACCTGACGGGGTAAGGAGATAATGGCGTGTAGCCTTTTCTTTTCCCCTGTCTGCTGCCTCATGCTAACATTTGCTGACTAACCAATACAGCCTCAGAGTGAATTGAATGATGATCACTGTATTGATCTTCTCAGATATGACTGTCCTTACTGATCAACAGGGTTCTTCTTGTTTTAAAACAGTGCAAGAAAAACGGTGTGTTTTATATTTTATGTTGGCATAGTTTATGGGTCCAGACAAGTATTTATACAGCACATGCCTCTGACTTTCCCCCTCATTTGACCTGTTTCTATTTTCCTTTGGCCCATGTGACTTCAAGTATGCACATGTCAGCTATGCTAATGATGTCAACTTGTTGCTTCACCTTCATAAAGGTCAGAGAACTCACACATTTCTCACATTCTTGCTCCTGCAGCCTGGCCCTCCCCCCCTCAAAGACAGGAGTAAATCTGGGTCCCAGACATAACATTAAGCAGTGATCATTTTCTCTTTGCGAGGTGGTTGTTTCACCTCGCCGATTCAGTTAGTGACACTGTAATTAGGAGAATTTACAGCTGAAACACAGGTTGTGGCATTCCTCTGCCAGCTGGAGGTCTGCCTGTAAATCTGGCGCCTTCACCTGTGGATCCTCCCCAACTGAAGAGCCTCCGAAACTGCTAGAAACACTTACCTCATGTGCAGTCACAGGTGTTTATTTACATGTTCAGCAATGAGTAAGATGTTATTATATCTTATTATAATAGGATATAAGATATTAATGTTTTTTTGTTTTCTGTAAATGACTCAATTTTTCACTAATTTCCTTTTTGTTTTTAAGTGTGTGTGTCAAATATGAGTTAAATATTAAAAGCTTTGTATTTCCAAGAATGTTCTGAAACATACCAACTGGAAAGAAGTATAGAACCTCAGCTCTGCTGCTGACCGACAGATAGAGAGCAGTTCTGTGATATCTTCTAAGAAAATGTTTTGTCTCAAACCAACTGATTGCATCGAGCCATGACTTCGATCCAATCCCCCATCCTGAGCATGCACGCGGCGACAGTGGGAAGGAAAAAACTCCCCTTTAACAGGAAGAAAACCTCCGGCAGAAGCCGGCTCAGGGAGGGCAGCCGTTTAACTGAATATCTCTTCAGCTCTGCACTTTTCTCCCCTTCTCGTGTTTAACTCTCAGTTTCTTTCTTTTTATTTAGGCTTCTTTTAGGATGCAGTTCAAGT
The DNA here is from genome assembly GCF_933228915.1 of Telmatherina bonti. NCBI lineage: Eukaryota > Metazoa > Chordata > Actinopteri > Atheriniformes > Telmatherinidae > Telmatherina > Telmatherina bonti. The sequence goes on from NC_136631.1 coordinate 14,733,110, forward strand.
GGTTAAATGTTGTGTAAAAGCTTTCCTCGTTTCTCATTTTCAGTTCGGTATTGATTTACCTGAGTGATATTTTCAAGGTTAATAGCAACTTTTCTGTAAAATTTATGTCTGCCAAGGACGTTATGTCTTTTTTGTTTGTTAGCAACTTTATGTAAAAACTTCTGAACAGACTTAGACGAACTGAGAGTTCATTAAATTTTGGAAGTAATCCTGACCACCATCTATATCCAGGAAGTTTTTTGAAAGATTTTTGGGTTGTTTTTTTTTAAACATTTTTAAGTAGGCCCATGTTTGTATAAATGCATATAACTCCACAATAAATGGTCAGGGTACTTCACCAAAATGACTTTTTAACAGTAACAGTAGCAGATATCAAAGATTAATCTGATCTGGATCCTGGCAAAATTCTGGATATTATGCAGAAAAGAAAAGCACAAATAAAGTTATGAACATGCAACAGAAAACACAATATAGCCAAGAGACAATGGATTCATTGTCAGTACATCTAAATGTATTTATCCATATAAGATGAATGTAGGACTATAAAATAGGGTGGAAATCCCAATACGGGTGAAAAAAAAGCTTGGCAGAAGTCTGTGCTCTCCAAATGCTTTTCTAGTTCTCTTTGGAGCTTATATAAACCACCTGAGAACTACATAATAAAGAGAAATATAAAGTGACATTTCTTTCCGAAATACATCCTCAAATAAGTCATCTCAGTGATTTGAGAAATTACTCTTTATGCCAATATAATCTGCTACTTCCATTCATCACAACTTGAAATACAGTTGTGAAATATGACAATGGCATAAAAACTGTTGTTTAAGATTATTAAAACTTCTCCACAAAAGTCATAATTACAAAAAGAAGACATGTTACAAACTGAAACAATAAACATGTTGTGCTACTCCCATTCTGGCCAGTTTATGGTCAGCCAGAAAATCTGGGTTACAGCCTCGCCCTCCACTCATTTTGTGTAACTCTAGACCTTCTCAGGCTCTGTAGTTCAACTGTCTCGGTGATCTCATATATGAAAGGGAAGATTACACTGGACAGGTGTTATGGGAATGAGACACAAGGGTTCTTTTAGGCTCCAATCCACTGAGGAATTCACCATCATCACAAAGATTTGCAGATTAAAGCTTCTGAGAGGGCCACTTAACGTTCCGCTGCAGCTCGACAGGGGTGAGCAAGTATACCACTTGTAATTGTCAAACAAGCTGGTGGCAGTTTGCTCCGGAAGGTCACAGGATCTGCTGGTAAAAGGGGTGCAGGGAAAGTGAGAGAGAGGCCCAGAGCTGGGCACCATCTGGAGCCAGAGGATTTGAGCCATGACTGGGGGAAGAGTCTGGGGCTGAGTCATAGCTACTTATGATGCCAACCGAACCCAGAAACCTTATGGTGTCATTACAGCACTTTCAGAAAGTGTTGATATAGACGGTAATAGAAACCGCTGAATGTGTGTAGTAGAGTTTAAATTCCTGACTTCTGTTACATGAGCAGCTTCTGTTAGTGATGTAAAGTTAAGCAGACTTTTGTCACTTTGCCATGATTGACATAAATCTTACCAAGACTTGCAAACTGGCTGAACTTCAAGAGGACACGTTGTGTTTTTCCACCATTTTCACCCAGTGTCTAATGCCTACAAAAGCTCTGCAGAGACAAAGTGCATGCATCCCCCCCCCCCCCCCCCCCCCCCCCCCATTGCCTCCTAGAAAATTGTTTTATTTCATTTTCCTAAACTTGTTATTTATCATTCATTCATTCATTCATTCATTCATTATCCTAACCGCTTAGTCTGATTAAGGGTCGCAGAGAAGCTGGAGCCTTATTCCAGCAGTCCTGGACCGCTCGCCAGTCCATCACAGAACTTGATATTTATTTATTCATTCATTCATTCATTCAATCACTCATTCATTCATTTATTCTTGTTAGGTTAATTGGTGACACTAAATTGTCCCTAGGAGTGAATGTGAGCATAAATAGATGTTTGTCTATTTGTGTTGCCCCTGCGATGGACTGGCGACCTGTCCAGGGTGTGCCCTGCCTCTGGACCACTGATTGCTGGGATAGGCTCCTGCTTCCCTGTGACCCTTGATCGGATTAAGTGGTTGAGAAAACGGATGGGTGTTTGTTTCTTTCTTTCTTTGCAGCCTGGTCATTTCTTGTCTACTTCATTCATTTTCCTAACTGCTTGATCCAATTCAGGGTTGTGGGGAAGCTGGACCCAGCAGTCTTTGGGTGAAAGGCAGGGTACAACCTGGACAGCTTGCAAGTCCATCACAGGACCACATGACTACTTATGCTCACACTATGGGTGATTTAGAGTAACCAATTAACCCAACATGCATGTCTTTGGATGGTGGGAGGAAGCTGGAGAACCCATGCATATACAGGGAGAACATGCAAACTCCACACTGTCCAAACCTTGCCCCAGCCAAGGATTGAACCAGTGACCTTCTTGCTGTGAGGCCACAGTGCTAAACACCATGCCACATGTAGCCCCTGTCTACCTCAGTATGTAACATATTTGCACCTCCAACCTGGAAATTAAGGGGAGCTTTTCTGTCCAATGAGACTTAAAAAAAATGCATAAGGATAACTGTTTAACCCTGAAAATTGACATTCAGATCTTATAAATGAGGATAGGATGGGCTCTTGAAGTTTCTCTGGTTCTTCTGTGCTTGTAACATGTGTTGATGGCACACTGACACTCATTAGGCACGTTCCTGGAGTCGTCACTTCTCTGCAGAATCCTTCTGCCGAGAAAATGTACATCACAACTTTGTATTTCAGCCGGAGGCATCACATGACAACTGCATTTTGCTTTTTGGTAGCACATCACATGTCAGCCACTGGATATCAACACACTGGTGGAAACTAGAAAAAGAAAAAATGAAGTAACAGAGCAAGAGAGAAAACAAGAGTCTACATTGGACTTAGGTTTACTTGCTGGAGAGAACTTGAGATGCAAATCAGAAGCTACTTCAAATCATATAAGTGTTTTGAGTTGGAGTTCAACTAACTAACATTTTAAGGTGTTCTATGTAGAGAAATTTGACATAAGGTTTTCATCTTTGCTCATTTTACTTTAAAAATGTCTTAAAATGAAAGTTTCACCAGTGAGGTATTCAAGGAAAATGATGCTATAAAAGATGCTGTAAGTTTCCTAACTTGTTACTTATACTTTCTTTTCTTTTCTTTTTTCTGTTTAATGTTAAACTAACATTTTTCCAGGTTGACTTAAAGGAAACAACTAAGTTGGAAAAGTCAGCTAGATGTCACTCTATCCAACTAAAACTTGAAACAACCAAACTAACTCACTTCATACTTAGATGGTATGCTGTCTATCATAGATCACATTTTATATAGTTAAAATCTGTATTTTTTAGAACTTTAATGATTATTTCAGGTATTCATACATGAATAAAGGCTTTAGTGTTGTTCAAGTTGTGACCTGTTGTCAAGGGCTGAAAGGTTCAAGTGTTTAATGTCTTTCTCTGGAGGGAAGAATGACTGCATCTGATCACAAGTTAACCAATCCAAGAGTGTCAAAATGCTGCACACACCGTGACTGAATCATAAATATAAACTCCATGGTGGTGTTACAGGAAAACTGAAGTCATTAAGTCAAATTATCTTAAAACCTCATAGGTGTGTGTTTATCTAGTAGAGGCAATGTTTTTCTTTAAAAGACAAAACTTTGACTTTTCCAATAGAGAAAAGTGAAGATCGCCAAAGTCAGTTCCATTACATTCAATATTTGTTGAGATGTGTCAGTCAGAACCAAAGTAAGGAAGCAACCAGCTGGGAAATCCTAATGGCGATCCTTTAGCTAAACCCACTCTTGTTAAAAAATGTCGACGACTCCTCCAGCACTTTTCCTGTCAAATCTTCTCAAGTGAGAAGACATATAATCTCATACATTAGTGATTTACGTGTCAACATTGATGATGTACCTCTCACTGAATTTATGTACTGTTCACAGAAAACAGTAATTTCTCTGACCCTTAGGTCTGTTTGATCTCACAGAACTCTTTAAAGCTCAAGCGGCGGCATGCAGAGACAAAGAAGAGGAGACTGCGCACCTCCGTAGTGCCACTCTGTAGTGCTGCTATCACAGTTTGGAGGTTATTGTAGGACAGAGAGAGAAGACGACCGCAGGAGACCTGACGGTGTCAAAACACATTATTATCGTCCCCACAAGAAACACAACCACTGGAACAGACCTCACAGAGAGAAAGAGAAAACAGTGGTGGGAGAAAAAGAGACAATGAGATGGGAAATGCCATACCGGTCATAGGAAATCTGTGCTTTTGTGGACTTTGCCTACAAGTCCGTTGCAGTCGAAAATAATGAAGAATCTCAGTGGTTGGCAGCAATGGAGAAGAGTAGAGGTTATCTTTGTTTATTACTTATTATCTCAGTACATTCTATGACAATTTGTTATATGTTCTTGTTATACAAGAAGTTATATTTGTATATAGGTCTTTTTCATGTTTGTCACACTTTGTTTTTTTCATTGGTTAGAGTAAAACAGATGATGTCATCTGCTCTAGGTCTGAACAGTCCATTCATTAGTGTATGTGCTGCTAAGCATGCACGCTAAATGCTTAATGTTTCTGTCATCTACCCAACATCTTAATTGCTTAGAAACTCTGTCAGCTGTAAGTATGCTTTGCCATTATGTCCCTACTCCTTGCCCCCACCCCCACCCCTTTTGGTCTGGATAAGAAAAGCATAGTTCAGCCCAGCAACATGCGCTCATACGAAGATAAGCTAAATACCGTTGATGGGAAGCATGGTTTACTGATCCTTGGGAGGAAAAAAAAAAACTCTGAGCACATCCCAGGGTCTTGCAATCAGGTGTGCTGCACACTGTCCACTCAACATGCATTCAACACTCCATGTCACACTCTACATTCAGCCTGCAAAGCCATTAGCCTTGCTGCTGCAAGTTGGTTCACCACTGTAACCATCATTCACACTCATCTATATCCCTGGCAGCACATCCTCACCACAAGCCTAACGCTTCCACAGTTGCACAGTGATGAAGGGTACCAGAAGTGTCAGGTAGAAACAGATGTCATATAATCCATGAGATACATCCCACACCGTGAACGAGGGATGATTAGGTCACCTGGAGCAATGTCCACAAAACCTGCATCAGAGTCCTCACACCCGGGACTCTAATCCAGACGTGAGGGAAGCTGATGACCTGTATTTTCTCAGAGATCTGTGACTCAGAACATCATTAGCACACACACACACACACACATGCGTATTCAAGCCTTGTAAAACTCCATTCAGTGCCCCACCTTTTCTCCTATTGGCTCCATTAAGAGTCCACCAACCCACACAAACATGGCTGTTGCAAAGCTACAAGTACTCAGACCCAAGCTGTTGGAGGGGAAAATAAAAACTACACCAACATAATAAATATCCTGACTTATGGACAGACTTAAAATAAAAAGTTTGCAATGTTTGATATGGGGAGCATGCTTAGAGAGAATCCAGAATGACTGTATTCTGGATTCTAGTATATTGCTGTCATTGTAGTATTACTAAGCATTCATATTGACAGATAGAGAGAGAACCCAAAGGTGCTGCTGTAACCTTTTCAGCTGGCAGCAAAAACAGCCTCCTAATCCATGATAGCAGAATGAGGGTCTAGTGAGTGTTGCCATCTGGCCTCATTCTCCGCAAGTGCTCGGAAACTTGGGCTCTCCACGGTCATGGTCTGGTCTGTCATCAGCTTACATGGGTGTCCAGCCAGCAGTCGAGTGCTTCAAGCAGGGGATGCAGGGAGGGAGGGTGGAGGGAAAGGCAGAGGACAAGAGCTGATTTGTGTTGCAAGGGCTGATTATGCGTGCTACGGGGCTGGTTTCCTGTGTGTTGTGTTTGTGTTGGAGAGAGTGGCTCCAGGCAGATGTTGCAAATGAAGGAGGTGCTGTTGTGTGCTGACATAGTAGTAGGGGGGGAAAAGTCATCCCATCTGATTGGGGGTTTTAAAAGGGAAATTCTATGCCGACAACAAATATCATTAGATTTGATGCACTTTGGGAAAACATCTATTTTATTCTGGGTGCGTCACGCTGACACTCAACATCCAGCTGTGCCAAAGCACATCCAGACCATCCATTTGTCAACGCAAGCATATGAACACCACTAAAGCAATTCTCACACGACCTTTTACCTTCATGCAGCCATCTGTATACACAATCAGACACCTAAAAAACACTAGTAGGCACACATTCACACTCCACACACACACCCACACACACACACACACACACACACACACACACACACACACACAATAGTAAAGCTGAGGAATGACATAGCCTTGATATAGCATATTATATGGCTTTATGATACAAATTAGAATAAAAAAGCAATGTAGGAGAGACCCTAATTGTAAATAGTCTGCAAAATAAAATGATCCCCACCAACTTTACAGTAAAGTTGAAGGACCCCCCCCCTTTCCCCTCCCACGCAGTCGCTGTGATTTAAACAGGAATAAAACAACACATCCCTATGGAATCTGAAATACAAAGAGGTACTTATATTTTTAACATTCAAAGCTACATCACTGAGCAGGACTGAGGCAAGTTCTCGGACACGGATGAATCACTTGAAATCCTCCCTCCTTTCTTTCCTTCTGACTGGTCGGAGCCTGTGTCAGTCAGTGGGAGGGGTGCATCGCTAATTTCTACATGCCTGTATGTCAATTTAAGACTCAGATTGCGTTTTTTGTGTGTGGCTGACAGTAGCAGCGGGCCCCAGCAGATGTGCGCAACCTCAGTGTTGGATCTTTGCGCGGATTGGTTCTGATGAGGCGTTCAGGGACGCGCGTCTACCTGCTGTCACGCCGAAGCGTCTTCGTCTTTGGATATTGCTGCCACTTAAAAACGCATCCGCACCTTCCTGTCCTGTCTCGTGGTGCGTTTGCATTTGGGAGTGAGCTGCTGAAGAAGAAACAGCCAGGAAAGACGCTTTCATAAAACTTTTACACGAGACTTTGACAACTCTGCGGATTGCGTCGAGGTGACGTAAAAGAAAATCGCGGTGAGTTCATGTGGTTTATCATCTGACAGAAGTGGATCGTTTATTTTTTTTCGGGGAAAACTCACTGAAGCAGGTTAGGAAACATGAACAGCAGAATCTCCGTGGTGTTATTGCATGTCCTGTTTCTGGTGCGAGCGCACTCGGCGCATGAGTGCACGCCTTGTAGCCTCCGGACTTGTCCCGGCAAACCCCCGCACGGCTGCGAAGGTGGCCGGACTTTGGCTCGGGATCCGTGCGGATGCTGTGACCAGTGCACCCGGCTGGAGTGGGAACCCTGCGGCGGCCCGGACTGGGCGCACGGCTACTGCGCACTGGGACTGACCTGTGCCTCTGGAAACAAAACCGGAGTTGCCACCATCCCTGAAATTGGAGTTTGTAAAGGTGAGTGTAAATCAGTAGTTTTAACTTAGCTTAAAGTGCTCAGTTTTATGGATTATAGAAAGAATGTGTAGATGCTGTTGGATAGAGTCCATACTTTTTAAACCTGACTGCAGGGAATGTCTCAGTGTTTAACCTCTCTCAGGCTGCCTACATCAGCTCTCCAAGTCTGACGAGCTGTTGACTGCCAGGAGAGGAGTCCTGTTCAGCAGCTTACTTCTCCTCAAAGCCTCATTGACTCTTAACTCAGAGGCATGACCATTCATCTGGGAGAAGTCAATTGGCTCTAAGTTGCAGCTCTGTTTGCAGCAGATTCTGTTCTTTTTTTTCTTATTAAACATTTAATGAGACGAAAGAGACAGGGCAGAGCGAGTCTGCAAGAAGGTGGATGACTTCTCATTTATTCATGGAGTACTGTGATAAACAAATTGCCCCTCATTTCACCTGTATTGTTTACATGGCTAGTTTTTCTGTGTTGTCCAGGGTGCCTCTAACAATCTGACAACACAATTTCAGTTTCTAACTTGAAGTTCTGTGAATTCACAAAGCCACACGGTTCTCGTCCCGCCATACAGAGCCAAGCTTTCATGTGGTCATTTAACGCACAATTTGAGCAACTTTCTCAGCTTCAGAGAGGGGCACAGGGCTTTAAGTTCTTCGCTGTGAATGAGGTCGGTAGCAATGGCTTTCCCTTGAAGAACAAATAACTAGTGGAAAGACCCCCTCCGGACATGCCATCTGCACTCTGTTCCTTTTCTTTCTGAATGATTGCAGAGGACTGACAGTACTGTAGGAGAGTAAGCAGGTCTCAACGGGGGTCTGGATCTCCTGACCCTGTCCTTCCATCGTTTCTCTGTAGGGTGGTCCAAGTCGGTGCTCAAATACGATTTTTCAGGGTTCTCCATCCCCCAGGTGTTCCCAGGGGACAGAGGGGGTGCTGATTATGCCTCATGCACAGGCGTCTGGAGGACATCTCCTCTGCAACTTAACAGCTTTGGAACGAGTGGGAGACCTAATGGCTCCTCTGACTGAGTCATGCCTCTGGTCCTGCTGCTGACCCCCTAAATCAGACACACATACGCACACCCTTGATATCCCAAAGGGTCTAGGTGGGGGTAAATCAACACCTCCCAGTGTGTTTTTTGGGCTCATAGTTGGCAGGCTGCTGGAGGCTGATCCCAGATTTCCCTCCTCAAGCTGCAAGGGTCTTAAAGTGATTAGGCCTGCAATCAAGAGTAGGGGGTAAATGTTTCCGCTTTTTCTGATCCCTTGTTTTACTGCTCACAGTTTGATTTACTGGGTGGTCAAAATCTGCTGGTGTGGAGGCGGTTTTATAGCACAGGTGACACTTTGCATACTATATGAGCAGAATACCTCAGTATTATTGTTTGGCCCTGCGTTGTCAAGCGAGAACAAGCTACATACCAGTGTTCCCAGCCTGGAGATGTAATGTTTTGCCAAAGAACTTTTGTGCATGGAATTAATTTGTAATATCCCCCTTTAAAAAATGTCATCCCAAAATTTGCTGCCAATAAATCTCACTATTCCTGAAGGTGCAACAACCAAAGGATGATCATGCAAAGTCCAAGAAATAGTACTACTAGCTTTCCAAAACACAATGTTTCTCATTTTAAAAACCGTTATTATCCTGACATTTAATTACTTAAACTGACAAAAACAAGCGCTATTGTTTCTGCTTTGTCAGCGTGCACCTGCTCAGCTGGTCATTTAAGCCCCAGCTGGGTTAAATAAGTCCGACCTGAATCAATTGTTTTTAAAGTTCAGAATGTTTTCTTGTGTCCATCTTTTCAAGCCAAGTACCTTAAGCGCCAGAGATACTTAACATACCGTGTAACAGGATGCCTGTCCTATAGGGACGCTATGTCCACTGCACTCCTTCACATGGCTTCTACATGTCCCTTCCTCTTGTATTATCTAACGTTTCAAAGACTTCCTTTTAAGCTCGCTATCAGCCTTAGGGCCTCTAGAGGTCAGCTTTCCCATCCAGGCTCTGGATGCCAAGACAAGCAGTCTCAATGGCTGAGAGAGGAATCCCCCAGCGATGAAGCCTTACAGACTTTGGCTAGACTCATGCCAGACCGGATAACAGATAACCAGGAGGGACCAAAACAGACTTGGGTCAGTCTAAACGGTTTTAGGCTGAGGCTGGTTAGAATTAATGGAGCTCACTGTGTGGGGGGGGGTCATGCTAAAATTAGTTGCAATGTTTTCACTGCCCAGCCTTTCATTGATTGTTTTGACTCCTGCCTCATTTTCTACATGCCAGCTTTAACACCTCGCAGACAAGCGCTGCCACTGTCTCAAACTAAAATACCCTTGCAAACACAGGAAAGCCTGAGGGTGGAAAAAATGTGGAGGTGAGGATCATTTTAGGGTGAAAGGAAATCAGAGAGAAAGTTTGGGTTGTATTTTTTTTTTCATTCTGAAAAGGCTGCTTGTGCTCGACCAGTTCACCGGCTGCCTGGGAGAACTATTAAAAGCGTTGGCTGGCTCAGGTTAAAGGTAACACTACCTCGCTTCCACTGGCCAGAGTTTACCGTGGGTGCTTATAAGCACAGGACTATTCAGCAAAATCTGCTTCAAGCTTTCGCAAGACTGTTTTCTCTTTCAGTCCTGCTGATTCACTTCAGAAGTTCGTTTTTGTTTTTTTGTTTTTTCTATCGCAGCAAGAGATGTGACATTCTCATCTGTTAGGGATTAATACAGATCTACATATGTGTTTTATTATCAGCTGTGGCATTTAAAAGCAAAGCCATGGAGTTTTTGATTCTTCCCGCTTTGAATCGCATCATGTTTTTCCACCCCTAGCTGAGGGGAACTCTTCCTTTTTCATGTAGGGTCTCTACAGTAGCTGGGTAGGCACGCATCAAAGAGGTCATGTGCTGGGTGGTTAAAACCTTTGACACCTCTTCCTCTCGTGCATTGTTCCGGTGTGTTGCTATTTGGAGAAAAAAGCCAGAGTGTTTTGACAAACTGCAGTCACGCTTCCACGCTGTTGATTTGATGCCTGAGAACTAAATGCCTGGGAAGGGGATAGTCTGTGCCATAGTTTGTCTTATCCTGTTTACTCTGCTGCCACTCTTATTACTCTTGGATAGCAATGAAGGAGGGTAATTTGGGGGTATATATGTGTGTTTATTCATGGATGAATGTGAAGGGAACACTAGGGGTAATGTGTATGTTGGGGCCCTTTAATCCCAGGATCTTGGTGGATATTCCGCTCACAAGGCTCCAATGTGACATTCCTTCGTAACGTTAAAATTTCATCCAAGTGGGGATAAGCCTTGCAGTGGCATCTCGGGGGTAAAGCTCACTGGGTGAAGCAACAATATGTGGGTATGGTACAAATGGCCTCGGTTCAGAGGAGGCGTTGCTGCATCCTGCAAAGATGGAGACCCTGGGAGGGCCCCATGCTGTGGAACAAAAGCAAACAAATGGGCTCAGTGGTTGTAGTAGTGTGGCACAAGGAGAAAGGAGGAGGGATTGCAGCCCAGTATTAGACTGGTCACTTCAGTGTTTTGTGTGTGTGTGCCAATGTAATGTGTTGCAACAGAGGCGGTAAGCTGCCTGACTTAACCATTTTGATAAAGAAATGTTGATTTATTTTTTTATTTTTTCATCTTTTTTTTTTTTTTATCCTAATGGACGAGCACTTTTTTAAATTCCCAGATCAGATGGTTGATGTAAATGTGCTACAAAATGGAAAAACGAGTCTAATCCTGATGAACTTTGTTCTTGTTGCTGTGTCCCACAGTACTTCCTGACCATCCAGATGCAGGTCTTGAAGACGAGCACTGTCCTCTGATGACAGGCTGTGACCGAGTTGGAGGTCAGTGTGTGTGTGACGCCCACCACTCCTGCTTGGGGTCCTTCACCTACCCAGACCAAGAAACTTGCACGAAGGCTAGTAAGTCAGGTGGGCTTTACTTTTCCATCTCTTTCTACATTTAAAATGGCAGATACACACAAGAAATGAATCAGAGTTTGAGGCTGTAACGCTGCTCATGGAAAGGAGCTAATCTATAACAAATGCATTTGTCTGAGGTGACTAATGCTACTTGCATGTTATAGTAATGACACACGGGTTACGGATTTTTGTAGTGGTTTTAACACTCACCCTCGAGTGCTGCCATTATGACTCATTGATGACTGTGGTTTGTGCATCCGCTGCTGGATTTCAGATGGTCGGAGGCACGAGCACAGAGAAAGACACAGAGAGAAGTATGTGGGACCGTCCAACCCAGCGTGCATGTTCTCCGGGTGTAACCTGACCACTGAGGGCTGTGTGTGTGAGTCTCAGAGTTGCCATCACCACTTCTCCTACATCAACCGCAGCCAGTGCCAAGAAGCAGCAGGTAACCCTCAAGTGTCTCTAGACTGACAGCTGCACAGAAGGCAACCAGTGGCTGCACTCTGCTCAGTTATACATGTCTCTGAAATAAATCCTGAGACCGCATGGTTACATTTGCATCTGTGAACTGAATATTTTATCTTTATTAATATAAGCATTCATATACAGGAAGTAATACCTGGTCAGATTCCCTCAAGCTGAAACAGGCACGGCATTCCTTATGTCACAACCAATTATGTGTAAAAGGAAACGTACTGATGCTGACTAAAGAAACTCTAAATGTTGTAGTAGAATCACTGTGTAAAACTATATATATGTATATATATGTATATATATATATATATATATATATATATATATATATATATATATATATATATATATATAATATATTTTATTGTGCAACTTACCATGTAGGAAAGGAGGAAGCAGAGAAAACTGATAAAGATACTGAAAGTGAAAGATATGAATGGGGCAAAGTAGATAATGTTACCGAAGGAAGCAGTCAAAACCTTTGAAAAGTCATTAAGGTGTGAATGAATCCAGAACAGCAGGAGAATAGGAGAATTTCTCTTCACCTCTGCTCTTCTTCTGCCTCTTTGATTGACACGTCTGTGTGAAAAAACATTATTGGCAGAGTGAGTTTAGTTTCCTCATTGGGACTGTGAGGTGTCTGGTAGATTGACAGTCTGTAAGTAGCGCCTTCCTCCTGAGTGGCATTTGCAAAATAGAACAAGACTGTTGCTAATTGCACTCACTGAACTTCCAACTGTTTTTGGTACAGTTCTCCTTACTGAATCTAAATTTGAATAGAAACTAGTTTGGTGCTCTACTGAACAGATTAAGTGTATCGCATGTAAATATGACTGCCTGTCTGCATGTTTTTTCCCCTCCTTCTGAGGAGTTCGAGATAAAAAAAACCAAAAAAAAACCCATCTCTTTAGATAGCCAGTACTTTGCCTGGCAACGAGCCACGAAGACACATTAAAGTTTATTTAGTCTACAGCTAACAGAGAGGTTGTTACAGAACATCCATGGTACAGCTGTATGGATGTTTATCTTGAGCCATTTACTCAGTAAATCCCACAGGAACTGTGCTCATCAAACATTATATTGTGTAGACGTATCATCTCGTGTTACAATGAAAGATGGACTGTCTGTGTTGTGTAACTCCTCTCCGAGCCTGAGCCCACCGAATGACAGTTTAAACTCCAACCAGTGAAAACTGTAAACAACATTTTTCAGCAGCTTATGAGTTTTCACCGCAGGACACACCCACCCCTCTCGTAGCCCGTTATTAAGCAGAAGAGCAGGATGCATGCATCTGTTTTATCTTAAACGATACACATGCATGTGGATCAATGCACACACGGGCATGCTTGCATGTGCCGATACCGTATATCATCGCATATGTGCAATGAGCCTATCAGCCAGTGTGCCTGCGTGTGTTTGTGCATGTGTCTGTGTGAGATAATTATCTTGTTTGTCTTGATGTCTGGGCAGAGATTTTCCTTTGTCTGTCATCAGCAGGAGCTTCCTCTGCAACCAGACTTGGACTCTGTGGGAAGGAACTATGGTCCTGATGGACTCCATAGTGACTGTTTCAGTCAACACCATGTTGTCTTTAGGCACTTATTAGGATCCGTGTTGCCATGTCCTGCTTGAGTGATTGCTTCCTGCAAACATGCCTGCAATGGCATGAGAGCCCCACTGATGGCGCTTGTCTTTACAACAAACTGCTTCTAAAAGATGATGTTACCCATTGGTTTATAGGTTTGACTCTCTAAAACAGGGGTGTCAGAACCCAGTCCTTGAAGGCCAGAATCTGGCTAGTTTTTGTTGTTTCCCTCCACCAACACAGCTGATTCAAATCAGTGGATCCAGAAGCTTCTTGTCAACCTGTTTGAGTGTCAGTCAGGTGTCTGTTGGAGCATGGAGACAACAAAAACCTGCAGGATACCGGCCCTCCAGGGCTGCAGTTTGACACCCCTGCTCTAAAATATCAAGTTCAGCATTTAGCTGTCACCATGAAAATGGAGTTAAAGGAATGGAACTAAATGAACTGGAAGATCTACTAGAGAGCACACCTGCTCCAAAGACACACAGTTCAAAGTCTTAATATCTTTTGGTTCAGTTTGGGTTTATTTGTTGTATATTGAAAAACTGAGAACTGGTTCAGTTTTCATTTTCATATCAGTTTGGATTTGGACTGGATAAAACTGCATCAGTTCTGCGGCCCAGTCCGGTTGGTGGTTTGTCTTCACAGGAACAGCGCCTCACCCAGTCATGCTAGCCAGGTGGTAACGATTCCAGTACAAATCCTACAGAAGATTTTTAGGTTCCAAATCCAAACCAATGCTTTTCTTAGTTTGCTTTCACTTTGACTCACTGATATATTAAAGCTCAACATCACTGCTGTCAGTGTTTCGTCACGTGACGATGCTTTGTGTATTAGTAATATTAAAAAAAAACAAAACACTGATATAATTTGTTATCATTGAGCTAGAAGCAACATGGTGCACCAGACGTTTTGTCCACATGTCAGGGAGGAAAGAGGATGTGATAAGTGTAGCAGAGGAAGGGAAAATGCAGGAAGATAAGAAATCACAAGAGAAGCCAACCAGTTTGTTGAGGTATTTGTGTACAAGCCCCAGGGTCGTGGTAGGGTGGTGTTTAGTAATTTTACTCTCTGGAATGGTTTACATATTTCATTCACGATAAGGCTGCCTCAGTGCTATTTTAAAGGAATTCCCCTGCTGTTGCTCACTGATAGGAGCACACAAGAGCAGGCTATACATCACTGGTGATTCATATGACTGATGCTAACTTATGATCAGAATTGGTGAAAGTTAAAAGCTTAGGTTATTCTGACTAAGTTAACCAATGTACCTACTCACACTCTGGACCGAATATTGGGTTTAGATTGAAAAATTGGGCCTCACATGCATGTGGTAGTTCACAAGTGTCTCATCAGACAGGGATGCGGTGCCCACTGTGATGCCAAAGCACCAGCTGACCTCCCTCTCACAAATCTGCTTGCCTACAAATGCCACCTCCATCCCGCCTCTCTCAATCCTTGTGAAAGGACCGTTAGTTCTGCTTGGCTGCAGCCTCTTTGTGGCAGGACTATTACAGGCCGAGCCAGACCGCCACCGGCTGGCAGGGGCACGAGACGTCTCAGTGCTGAGTGTTTGTGTGCTGTCTGAGGAAGCCGTGGCCCCGTCGGTTCCCAGAGTGTTCGTATTTATGTGTTTGGAGAGTGATTTAGAAGAGGAAACAAAGCTCCTGTGAGACTGTTGAGACAAAAAACATCCCTTAAAGGCATGTTAGGATTTCTGTCAATCCACTTACAACTCTTGGTCAGCCCACTAACAAAGTCAGGCAACTTTGGGCCAACAGGAAAAGCCCAAACACACACACATAATGTCTTACACCCCCCTTTACCTGCCCAGCTCTAACCCATTCCCTCTTTCCAGGCTTGAAACCTTCCTCCTTACTGACTCAGCCATAACTAAAGACACTCCAACTGGAGGCTAACCCAGCTCCTGGTGTTCTCTGACCCATATGCTTTATCATCATTCTTGTCCTTACTGCCAAAATAGAAAAGTAACTGTTTGCCTGTCTATGGGAGACACCCCAGTGTCTCCCATTGACTTGTTTTCTACTTATTCAGGATATAAGAGCTGATTCTTATGGACATTACATGTGATAATACTTCAGGTTTGTTTCTGAGTGCTTTATGTGCAGCCCACTGGAGCAAAGTTTAGTTTTACCCTGTGGTTTTTCATCAGATGCAGCTGAACACAGTTGTGCTTCTCTGCCTAGGTAGCAGGCTTTTAGTCTGACTGAAGTCTAAAGTTTGTCGCTGGTCTTGTTTTGTTCCATCTACCAACAGAGTTTCAATGGAATACATACGCTGTGTATACTTGCTTTTCACACGTGACCCTACATGAGTTCAACAATGTGCAAATGTTGACATACAAGTTGCAGACGTTCTCATGACCTCATTCAATCACACCTCCGCTGTAGCGTGACTTTGGAGGCTGAGATCATGTTTTTAAATCTGCAAATATTAGCCAAAGAGCGAGATAACAAGTCATAAAGCGGATCCAGGGCTTCCGACAGCTGCATGCCTGCACTCTGCCACCTCGAGCCTTTGGTGTGAAGGGTTTCTACCTAGTGACCTTGCTGTTGCTTTTAGGCCTGGACCTCCCTTTCAGACCTGCTCCTCGCTACTTAACGCATATACCCAGGTAGATAGTAAACAATGCTGACTTTCTAAGTTATAACAGCAGGTGGGCGTGGGGCCAGGCCCCCACAGCTTAACATGAGAGACGGCCCTGATGTGTCCCTCCGTGGAACAACTTTACAAAACCTGAGGACAGAGCAGAAACCCACAGAGGGCAGCTGGACTGAGACGGCTTTGTTCTCTCCTGACTTGTTTCCAAAGTCAGTTGGTGAACAGAACTCACATTGTGCAGTTTTTCCATGAGTAAACTCAGGCTGTCAACGCAGCCTCCTCTGCCTGGTTGAGTTGCTCTGGTTTGGGGAAAGACTGTGCTCCTTGTAGCCAGTCCTGAAAGGAAGAAAAAAGCCCTCTTGAGTGGTGGAGTTTTCTTTCTTCAATGAGTTGCAGAGATGCCAGATATATGCATTGTTTACCATTCTGTGGTTTCAAGGCAATTTCCACATCTCACCTTCTCCAGACCAGCATTGTGTTTGTGTGAATGTGACCAGGAGAAATCACATATTGTTGCAAGTTGTGCTTTATGGTCAAAGGTTTTCCATTCTGTGCTATCTTTGAGTATTAAAAGCGCACATGTTGCCTAATCTGCAGCGAGAATTTATCAAGCATACAAAATCAGGGCCTTTTGTGTTCGTGGAAGCTGGAGTATTGCCACCATTGTGATACAAAGATTGGTTCTGCGGTCGCTGACTCACTAATTATAGCCATTTATGCTGAAAGATAGAGCACAAACGGCTCAGGATAAAATCCATTAGCTGCTGACTTTTTCCATCCTCTGTGTCTGCCTATTGTGCTTTTAAATGTCCCAACTAAAAAAAAAAAAAAAAAATTATATTAATTAGACCTGCAAGGCTTGGACCGTTTCCACAGATGGATACAATTCTGTTCATTTGAATGACAATGATGTGTCTGCCAGCTGCTTTTCCCAGAGCTCTCTAACCCCGGGCATTATCACAACTGAAAGAGTAATCAGCCTTCTCTGAGGCACATACAATACACAGAAAGTGTTTTTCAGTGCAGAACTTTGTGCAAGATTGCCCCAGTGCATTTCTTGTGGCTTTTAAAAGCCTGAGGTTTTCATATGCAAAACCAGTCTTCAACTGAGCAGCAGCACACTGCATTAGACGTTATTGGAAGTAAAACACGAGCCAATCAGCACCTCTAACAAGAGTTTATTTAACTTCAGCATTGAAAATTGGCCAAAAACCGTTAAAAGGTTTGTGGCCTTTCTTAATTCAGGGGTTTTTCCTTCAATTTCTATGACACCATTCAGTTACAGAGTTTATCAATGAGAGCTTTATGGCAGTCTTCACTTGTTCCAGCATTGCTTGAGTAAACAGTACAGTACAGATACCTCACACTCCTGCTGTATTTATCTGGAGCCAGAAAAAAATCAACATTTCCCTTCTCCTCAATTTCATCTGTCAGTTATGTTCCCTCCACCCACCAGACTACTGCAATCACAGCCAGAGCCCGTCTTCTCTTTTTTTCTTCGCCAAGCAGACATCAAACCGATACTTAACCACATGCCAGCAGAGCATCGGGTCAGATACAGGAATATAACTTTCAAATTTGTAATGAATGAGAATATACGGTTTGATTTGAACGTCTGCTTGTGGAGTTGAAGACTAGCAGAGGACAATCAATATCGGGGCGCGAACAATCTGGACCCTAAATCTTCATACTAGTTTGGTTCCCCCCATCTTAGGGATCCATTTACCAGTCTTTGAATGTCCGGTTTGAGGCACATCCTCTGAGACTTGTGTTGGCCTATTGAAACAGCATCAGTCTGGGAAGCCCATCAACAAAAGTCTGGAAACTTCACAGCACAAAAAAACCTCAAGCACTGTTACGCAATCTCCGCCTGTTTCATTCCCTTTCCTCAAAAACCAGATGTATGCAAAGATTGTCAAGCATTTCTCATTACTGAATAATAGCCTCCTTGATTTAACTCCTAAATAGTGCAGTCATTTGTTGACACATTTTCTCCTGTAAATGAGCTGGTTTCCAGTAGATGTGCCGTTTACCACATTTTCCTCATTTCCATCCATGGACCCTGCATAAGTTAATACAGCTTTTCCACTTTGTGCAGTATTTTTAAAAAAAAATGCAGCAACGTGTGCATCATGTTGTTTTCTTTAGATGGATCTGAAGCATAACGTTGTGATTGGACCGATGTCTCAGTTTATAACCAGTCTGCTTTGGACAGTACTTTACCTCTGACTGTCTTGTGTACATTACAGCAACACAGAGAACCAAAAAAATATCATGCAATATCTATAAAGAGCGTGATCCTCTTTCATTTTCTGGAGAAGACTCCAGAATACACTTCTAAGACCTCTGCCCAGATTAGCCGTACCCCAGCCCCCCCTCCAATGAAGGATATCAGAGCTATTATGCTGGCTCTGCAGATGAATAGACAAACACATCCTGGTATGCTAAGTGAAGGGGAGTCTATAAACTGGAATGAAGAAAAGCTCTGTTGAAGGTTGGCTGCTATTAATGACTGGTTTTAGAGCATGAGAGGCTGTTTGGATTGTGGGCAAGTTGAGCCAGGCTGGGTGGGATCACAGTCGCGTCGACAGGATATGCAGAGAGCCTTGTCATGTTGAGAGAGGGAGCCCCGCTCCCACTTCTGACACGATGCCGTAAAGCTTTCACAGACTGAAGTGGGGATTTGATGACTGCACGCAGAGTTTGTGTTGGGTGACTGTGCGAACTCTTTAGTCTGAAACATGAGCAGCATCGTTCTTAAGTGGCTTGCTACAAGCAGGCAACCGTCTCACTAACATGCACTCAGCACAGGAGAACAGTGTTTGCGCTGTCAGAGCTTAGAGCAGTGGAAGGTTGTGTTACCCCAAAGGAAGGGGGGGGGGGGGGGGAGGAATGAAAAAAAATCATAATCTGTGTTTGTCTCTATCACTGTTTCTTTTGTTTGCATAACCCTCTCAGCTGCTCACACACCTTTTATGTTAACATGAATGTGTATCCATGTGTGTGTTTTCTCTGCAGAAGTGCTGAGGTGTGCTGGGGTGACATGTCCTCCCCTGCAGGTGCCTTCCTGCCCCAAGGGTTCAGTCCTGACCAAGAGCTACACACCACCTGCTGGTTGCTGCCCTTCCATACCACCACAGTGCACTTGCGACCTCCGTGCCTGCCACAAGCCCCAGTGCCCAAGTGGACAGCATCCTGTTGCACTTAGTCAGGCCAGCGGTCAGCCGGGAGACTGCTGCGATGTGTTCGAGTGCCAGAAAGGTGATTGCACTGAACTTTTCTCCACCCACTGTCACCGCTCCCCCACTACGAGCAGCAGTTGCACAGTTGTAACTGGAGAGAGTTGTTTTTCTTTGAATAAAACTTTTCGCCCTTGCTGAAGAAATGGCAACAGAATAAAAGAAAAAAAAGTGCTGCTTAGATAATTACTTTCTGGCTTTTATCAGGCATCACTGCATCCAAGTGTTAATTTGCCTCGGTTCAGTCATTTCAGGGTTGCAGCCACCAATTTTTTTTTTATCATCTAAAACGAGGCAAAACAGAGAGTGGTCGCAGATAAGCTGATGTACCATGACTGTTTTTTTTTGGGGGGGGGGGGTTCTGGTGAAATAGAGACAGAAGGAAAAGGATGCAAGAGAAAGCAGATGTTGAAACTTTAGCGTTCCCCTGTTGTGAAGCAGAGACAGCCAGGAGACTAGGAGGACAGGGAGTGGAGGGGGGGGCTGTGGTATTGGCCTGTTTACTCTGCACGCCCAACAAATATTCGCTGCTTTACCAACAGAACAAATTCCCATTCTGGCCCCACCAGATGTATAAATGAGTGCCGTGTCCTGGAATTAATGGACTTAACAAGCCCACTGACCAGAAAAGTGCTTAGGCTACCAATTTGCTCAACAGAAGTGCAGTGTCAAAGGGTTCCTGTCTGGTCACACATCCAGAAGGGAAAAGGTTCAACAGTTCATTGATGGGAATGCTTTTTATGTGCTCCAGTCTGCCAGTGGGGAGAGTAATCGAGTCCGGCAGGCCGGCGGGGGCTGAATGGCAACCATGGGGGCCATGGGATCAGTGTTTTGATAACAAGTGTCTGCCACTCTTTGGACCTGGGGCTTGATGCCTTTTGTGCTGCTCCTACTGTCCGTTAGGCCTGCATGATTGCGTGGCATGTCAGGAAAGATCCACAAATGGGCACATGAACGAGGACAAGGACGTGCATTGAGTCGACACCCCCGCCCTGCAGCCGCCTCCAAAGCAACATGTATAACTACAGCATCATGTTAAGTTTAAATTGCTTTGAATCGCCACACTCCACTACACTTGTGCACATTTTGCACAACCTGGCATTGTCTCTGTGTGTGTAGTTTGGACTGATTAACTTGTTTCCATTGCCTGCTTGGCTGGGGGCTGATATTTAGTCAGGGTCAGTGTGTGCAGTTTCAATAAAGGCCACCTGTGTGTTTTGGCTTCCTTAAACGATGAACCCTGTGTCACTATTGGCTGTAGAATAGCTGTATCTGTGTGGCACTGCAAATCTGGCCAATCAGTTCTCACCTAATGTCACCCGACATTACAGATGACCCGCTTTTTAGCCGCTGGTTTTTCAACAACATCGCTGGCACTTCTTCTGAGTATGTCCCATGTTCTCAGGCTGGACTGTGGAATTGATTCAGCGCTGCACATGTTGTATTGAGATTTATGTTTGTGTTGCAACAAAGCTGAGATCACCACACTAATGATTCTCAGGGAGCTCAGCTTGACTTTGTTATAAACACGCAATGCAACAACGGCCTTGTTCTCAAAAGTTATGGTTGATAACGGGGAAAAGGGAAGGGATAGTTAAACTGATGTTGAAGAATTCCATCATTAGTTATGTCTGGGACAGTTTTTTATCTCTGGATGTCCTTTTTATGCTTTTAACACCAAAAGAGACACCAGATTGACAGTTCATTGTAAACGATTTAGACAAGCTTTTGGTCAATATTTTACAGACTGTGCATTTCCACATTCAGTCCTCACCTCAATTCAGAGGAGACTGAACATCAAAAAGCATGACTGGAATTTAGACTCTGTGCTGCAAGTTGCTTTAAGGATTACCATTAACAAACACTGCGGAAATCACATGTGAGCATCCCCTCATGTGACTTCCTATTGCTTCTGTGAGCGTTAAAAAGCAGTTGCCTCACCTTTTGATTTCAACCAGCTAAAGTGCATATTGCATTTTCTCTGCTTGGTTTTGCTGCACGCAAAGCGGGATGGCAGGAATAAAGACTGAGGGGAGGTTTGAGGGGGGGTGGAAAAAGGCTGAAAAAATGGCAAGGAGGAAAATAAAAGATCAACAAATCCCCGCTTTGGCTTTCAACTCGGCTGCAGCACCTGCTTTGTGTTAAGAGTGCAGCGCTGGTTGTCGGGAGGCATGGGGTCATTGGCTCAGACGCTTTGAGTCTGCACTCTAAGGTATGGTGTACAGATGCTGCTGTAACCTCTGCTCTCATTTATAGAAACAGCCACCCCCACATCTGCTTCCATCTGTGCAATACATTTATTCACCTAACCAGCACTCCTCTGCGAGTGCGGAGACTTTCTTACATAACCACATTGTCTCACTTTCCTCATGTCGAAGTGTGTTTGGTGAAAAGGCACGGTGCGGTTACTCTGATCTTGCAATGCTGGGGAAACTAAACTACTGTGGTGTGGTGTTATGCTGTAATCTTCCTGTTCCTCTGGTTGCAAAAACACCATAATTAATCTTGAATGCTTCTTTTGGCGTTTCTGTAGTTATTTTTCAGCCTTTTTAAAAAAAAATCCATTTACATATTGCGTGCATGGATTCAGACACATTTTGACACTTGTTGATCATTTTAAAGGATATGATGTAACCAAACTAGTCTTAGTCCAAGGTTGGTAGATTTGTAGCTGAAAGTGAAAGCGATATGCTTAGATGCTTTTAGGAAAGACAGGCCAGAGCATTGATTCACTCCACCTGCCACCACTGCAGTGAGCCCAGATCCTGCCAAAGCGTCCGACCCATACTGTTTTCTTTTTACTCTGCCCTCCAAGAGTCCAGAGTCTTTTCAAGACTTGATAGATCCCTGTGAAATTCCTCCCCACTGACTCACTTTCATTGTCTGTTAAATAGCATTTCCACCCCAAAGACCTAACCCTCAGCCCTCCGCGTGTTTCTCTGCAGCATTTGGAGTAGATAAACATATGCCTTACTGATAAAACATGATCAGATGTGAATGAATTTCTATTGATTTCATCATAGACTCATTTATAAATCAAACCTGTTAAACTTTGCCTTTCTCACATGGAATCGAGTTTAACGTTGACAGAGTTCATATTTTCTATCTTGTTCACTTTAGTTTCTCCCAAGTGTGTCCACAACGGAAAAGAGTTCTCCGAGGGAGAGGTGTACCGCATGGACCCCTGCTGGCTGTGTCAGTGCCGAGGAGGAATCTCTTTCTGCTCCAAGGCGGAGTGTGCTGAGCTGGACTGTGAAAACTTCTACGTTCCTGAGGGCGAGTGCTGCCCTGTCTGCATAGGTACACACACGCTTACATTGTCGTATCGTTATTTTGTTTGTGGCGTCACGTTCCTGGACATCACGCTGCTCAAATGGAAAAGTAAAAAGCTGACTTGGCAAACTCTGTACTTCCTGGCACATGCCAAGTGATGGCTTAATCATATCGCCAGCTTCCATAGTTGTTAACATACATGGGGAATAATAGGAGCCAGTCAGGGACTCATTTGCACTGGGGAGAGTTGGAGTTTGTAGAGCTTTGAGCTGTAAGATCTGAATCCTGGCTTAATGGGGAGGGAGGCACTTGCAAAAACACATGTGCTCAAAGCCAGGTAGGGAGCGTCGATATGTGTTTTTGGCATTGTTAAACACAAAGGGCTTGCACAAAGCGCATATGGCAACCACATCACGGACTGCCAGAAGCTTGTAGATGGAGATGGTAGTCGGCTTTGGCCTCCAGCTGCTCGGCTACAGCTAATCGGATGCATGAGAGCAGGAAGAGGACAAAGAGTGGCTAGTGTTGGAGGTACACCTCGTCGTCTGCCCTTTTCTGGATGTGCATGCTTTCATTATGAGCTTATGATGCAAGCTGCTCTTTCCTTCTGCAAGGCTCGATTCAGAACGATAGAATTAACGCTTAATCTGGATGAAGAGATCACTTGATTGCAGTTTTACCTCAAGTCATACAGAAGCATTATTTCTACTGTTTGTGAAAGAGGTTACTGGGAAACGTAACCCCCACAGAGAAATACTCGTTAGTTTCCCTCACCTCAACAGTTTTCTCCCAGTTTATGGTTTTTGTTCTGCATCCCACAACTTTGATATTGCAGTTTATATTTTATTAGTCTTAACAGTGCTGTTTAGTGAATGGGCAATAAACCTGCACAGCATTCAACATCAAAATGGTTTTCTCATCGGTTGGTCAGTGGAGCATTTTGCAGCTGCAGAACCAGGTATTTCACTCAGTAATTTGTAAAAACTCACGATGGAGAGAAAAAGAAACAAATACAAGTAATATTGAATGTGTGTTGACATTAATGTTTGCCAAATTAATCTGGAAAGGTTTGTTTTGTCCTGAAAAATAGATCATTGCAACTGTAATTGAAAACAAGTTGTAAAAAAAACAAGTTTTCGTACAAGCCTCATGGAAGTTTAACGCTAGTTTTCTTAATATTAAACATACAAATCTTTTCATTTTTATAACAGTAGCAGTACAGCATGGACTAAGTGTGCACTGTAGGTAAGAAAATGGACTTTACTCATATTAATATCACCCAGAGGGATGAAACAGACCAGTGGTTTGCCAGTATGAGAGAATAATACACAACAATACACACATTTCTCTCCTCTCAACCTTCATAAGCCATACTATGTCTGTAAACATACAGACACATGACTTTTTTTCAGGCTACCTTCTACCTTCACTGAAAAACAAAATAAAACATTTAAACTGCAAATGAAAACAAGATTTTGGCACCAGCTTTTACCTCCAGGTGAGCAGAATAGCTCCTCAGATTGGCTTTTAAACTGTCTCAAACTTTATGGCTTCTACTAAAGGCTAATGACGGGATTTAAAGATTTTTGAAGTGTTTCCTTCACTCTGCAGAGAGATTTATGGTATAAAGCTCTGGTCTAGTCTTTGACCTGTAGGGTCACAAGTAAAACTCAAACAGATGACTTCAAACTTGTACTAAAAGCACGAGTGGACACTGTAGGGACCAGACATAATGAAAGTAATCCGCCTTTCTGTGTTTTCGATGAGTGAATCTCTCTCAGGACAAAACCACAATACTCCAAACATCATCCTTTTCATTTGAACTAAAATCCATAGATATGCTCCCATTAGGTCAAGGACCTCTCCCACTTCTAGTTGTAAATTAGTAATCTAGATTCATCTGTGTTTTCTCATTAATTCTTGGTCAAAGGCCAGTTTTCATCTCTTGTTTGGCCCCATGTGGAGTATTCCACTTCTCACAGCACTGCCCTCACTCTGCCTCCTCATACTCAGACACAGTAGGATGCAGTATGGAGACACAAAGCTCCAGCCTTAAACAAAACCTAACTTATTTCATGGCTGCTGATAGCTAATAACCCAGGCAGAGATTGTCACCACAAAAATTAAATTGTATGTGTCTTCTCTCTCCCAGATGTGGAGTTGCTGTCAATGGACAGCACTAAGGCCAGCTGCTGGGTGAACAACAAGCTGCGAGCCCATGAGGAGCAATGGAAGGAGGACGACTGCACCTTCTGCCAGTGTGTCGACGGAGACCCGCACTGTACAGCCATGGCGTGCAAACAGAGCTGCCAAAACCCAGTGAAGATCCCAGGAGAGTGCTGTCCCTTCTGTGAAGGTACGTGTGAGCCTTAAGACCAAGTAGCGCTTGCCTTTTAAGATTAATCCATCTAATATGCAACGAAGATCTATATGAGCCGCATATACCACATGTAAAAGCCTCATGTGGTCCTGCAACTTTGCTGCAGAGACCATGTCGGCATGGGCTCATTAAAGGGGAGGCCACGGAGCATTCTTCAAGCTGCAGGGTTCTTTGTGTTCCTTTATTACCCCTTGCCCACCAAAATGAGACCCACCTGTGTGTATGTGGTTACGGCATGCTTTTAAAGCAGGAGGCTGCTTAATTGAAGTAGATTTTTTTTTTTTTTTTTTTTTTAATTAGTTACAGCTCATTGAAAAGCTCCTCCCACAGAACGTGTTTGATGGCGGGGTGCATGTGATGGCGCTTGTCATCTCTAGTATCCTCGTTTACTTCAGATTGACAGTAAAGCTGGCCCAAGTGCAAGAGTCTGATTTAAATGGAGTCGTCCTCACTGATTGTCCTGGAACATATACGTCTGCAACACATATGTGACTCATTAATGGGAGACTCTTCTGTACAATGAGATAGAGATAAAGTCCCTCTCACAGTGTGACCCACCCTGGTGTAATTGCTCGACGTTTATCTTTAATTACTGTTTACAGCAGTGTTAATAGGTAGCTATTACAGTTGGCACAAGATGCGTGGATGAAATGGTACACCTGAGAGGCGATAAGCACACACACACACACACACACACACACACATACACACATATACATGTACTGTATATATTTGCAATTTTCTGTGAGATGACGACCGCCTGTGTTTTTTACAGTTTGAACATTTTTTTTAAAAAAAAAAAAAACTAGTATTATGTATAGTTACTTCAAGGTTAAGAGACATGTCCTGCCTTGCAATCGTGTGCAATTCACACTAAAACCATCATGATTTGTATTTTCAGCCAGCTTTTCAAGTGGTTTGGTTTCAAACACACACCCAAATTGTTTTTTTGTTTTGTTTTTTTAAATAGAGAAAAATGGTAAATTGGGCCTTGTGATGGACTGGCAACTGATTCAGGATGTACCTTGCCTATCGCCTGCTAATTACTAGAGGCTACATCTTCCCTATGAACTTTAACTGGACTATAGAACATGAAGTATGAAAAATGAATGAATGAAAATAATAGATTTCTTTAAACAGGGGGGGTATTCAAAGCAGAATACTTTATCCCTCATAATGGAACGAACTGTTACCGTGAAAGGAATAAAGGAATAAATTTATGGAATGAGCTTCAAAAAGTTAAAGAATTAGGAACAATCAATGTGTTTAAGAAAAGCATAAAAAGAACAATATTAAAGACTTCTGAAGAGTTAGAGGCATAATGTGAATCACTTTGAGTAATTACGATGGTGTTACATTTTGAATATCTGTAAATGCTTTCAAAGCCATTAAAAGAAAGGAATGTAATGGGTATTTAATGCAAACTTTGGAACAATTGGATGTTGTATGTGAATATTGGCAAATGGATGATCATGAAATTAAGGGGCAGAGATATCATAAGATTGCTCTTTCTGCTCCTTTTCATTCAAGCCATATTTAATTGGCAGTCTTATTTTGTATTTATTTTTATGTTGTTTTGAATGAAATAAATAAAAATGAAATGAAAATGAAATTAAATGAAATATGTGATTAAGGTTTTTTTTTCCCCCTCTCCCTTTGCTCTCCAGAACCTTCATATGAAACAGTTAGCCCCCTGCTGTGCCCACCCCTGGAAAACTGCACCCTGTCGGAGAACGACTGCCCCTATGGCTTCCATCAGGACAGGAACGGATGTCTCCTCTGCCAGTGTCTCAACAGTAAGCTTTCTCTCTCACTTTCCTTGACCCTAAGGGGTTAAAGTTTCAGGAAATAATAACTATCAGTGACATGAAAAACTGATACACGTATTTACCTGCTGGCTACTGCTGGTACCGAAAGAATCTGGCAACCTCTTGGGTTTCGACTGCAGCGTTAACATGCCGATATTCATCACCGCTTATTTGTGTCTTTGCAAGTCTCTCCATCGCAGGAATGTTCCTGCAAGCATAGCAAATCGTGCCTTTTGCTTCTTTTGATGGATCGCCGTATCCGTGATCAGATGACCTCTGTCTCAACTCTTTCAGATGACTCCTGTCCTGACCTGGGAAAATACTGTTCTCTGCAATGCCCGATGGGATATGAGAGGGATGATTTTGGCTGTGAGGTGTGTGAGTGCAGTATCCCCACGCCCAAGTGCCGACCTCTGACCTGCACGAAGACCTGCCCTTATGGATACGTGTACGTACACCCACTGACCCCATGGGTTTCTCATCGTCCAATTCCATCTACACCCATTTCTCATCCATGCTTTCTGCCTGTTTGAAAAACATGTGTTTGTCAGAGATGTGACACACAGGCTTGCTTGTATATTCCAGTAAGCTTGTGTCGGCTCTGGAAATCTGAGTAAAAATTGACCATATTATGTATAAAGCTGTGAAATAGTTGTTCTAATCAACGATGGAAAGGGGGATATCTACCATGGTGGGCATTTTCCAGGTCTATAAATATGCGTGCGGGTGTGTGTTTTTCTGTTTGTGTGCGAGTCAAGTTTCTGTGAGGTCCACATTAGCCCCTCAGCCCCCTGCTACTCCTCTCCTTCTAATCCTATTTAACCCAATCAAACATCTGGAAGTGCTTTGTAGCGGGACGTTTAGTCCCCAGGCACCACTCTCATTTCATAAATCATCATCCTGTCTCAAAACAACAATCAAAAACACATCAGGACAAAAGCAGCCAATATGAAATGTATACAGGCAGGATCCTGCTGATAGCTCAACCATGCTCTGCAGAAGCAAGGCTAAAGATGAGTCCTGATATGTCTGCAAAGGAGAGGAGGGAGGATGAAGAGGAGCTTGTGGGTAAAAGAAGAGATGGAAGTCCTGGTTTTATCCTTCATAAGCAGCTGTTTAGGTCTTGCCTCAGAAGTCTGAAAATGGAAGTCACACATGGCTCCTACATATGGCCGTCATAAAGAAACAAAAAGATCAAATGATTTCTGTTTGTACTGGATGCATTGATGACATCCTTAAAGTATTTTAATGCACACATCCAAAGCAGAATGCAAACCTTGTGAAAATGATTATTTATAGACAATGAAGAGCATTTTTAGAGTCACCATTGCAGCTGAGGAGATGTTTTCCATCCTTCATGGCTGAAAAATCTCAACTTTGACTACACAGGTCATGAATGGTATGCCTGTGGCCATCACAGTTGTGCCGCACTGGAAATTATGCAGAGCCAGCAGGATAAAGCCAGGGCCTCCCATGTCTCCCCAAGCTTCTCAATCCCTCTGGAGCCTCAAGCGCTGCTTGGCATTCCTCATACCATCTTTAAACAAAGCCTTGCTCCAAGGTCGGCAGACTCTCTGTGTCTCTGTGTTTGTACAGTGAGGCTCTGGCCAGTGTTGTTTCTATAGCTGTTATTGCTGTTTCAGCATAGAAAGGCTCCTCTGTTTGCTGAGCCTGAAATTGGTGTCCTCGTTATGGGGTGCATCATAGCTTCAAGGGGCTACTCTGTGCAGATGAATATTAATAGGGTAATTATCAAGGCTCAGAGAGCCTCAGCATGAAATGGGAGTCATCACTTAACTGGAGACAGAAGCAGAGAGGAAGGCTTGGTGAGAATAAATGAGACGGGGAGGGATAGAGGAGATATCTGGGTGCAGGTCATTCTTTCATCTGGGTTTTGACAATTTATCAACCTGCAGCTCATCCATGTTTTATTAGGCACATAATTGGATCCAACTGGTCTGTTTCCGGTTTCTGCTCTTCATACTTCTCCTCTTGATAGATACAAGATGAGATTTTTTTGAGTTTGTTTTCTGGTCAGTTAAGTAAAAATGTAAAATGATCAGCTGGACCATCAGAGTCTCTTATCTGCTGCTGTCTTTTTCTTTAATGTCAACATGCTCCTATTATCTACATTAGCTCTTTTCAGGCCACTGCTCACTTGCACTTTTATATGTCCGCCAGAGGCTTTCAGAGCAATAAAGATGGTAGCGGGGTGAATTGAAAGCATCTGAATTGGCTTTAGATTGCATCTTTCAGAGTCTTTAAGGTTGGTATGATGTGCAAACCACAAGCATCTCTCCTGTTTGCCTTTTATTTGCCGTTCTTCAAAGGGAACTAATATGGAAAGGGGAAAGCAGGTCCAGATGTTGATTATTCTTGAGGACACCAGGTTGTTTCCCCACATCTTGGAGAAGTAATTGAATTTGGAGCCACATTAAACCCCCAGCGTTGTTTACTTCCTCACACATTCGTTGCAGAAGATCACTTCAGTTCCCGTGTTTATCCCCTTGCAGGAGGAACAAGCATGGTTGTGAGATGTGTCGTTGTGTCAAGTGTCCCCCTTTCACTTGTGACAAGCACTGCAGCAACGGCTACCGTCAGAACAGGAAAGGCTGCTCCATCTGCATGTGTAAAGGTAAGATGCTCTCTGCATTAAACTCGCTGTGAAAGAAGCATGGATGTATGTGATTAGCGCTGTCTCCAGGTTTTTCATCAATATTGCACAGAAAAAAAACAAACTTAATTGCATAAAGTTCACCATTGCAAAATAAGAACACAGACTGATATAGCTTTGGTTAACCCTCCACATGTTGCACTGACCTGTTAAGAAACAGGGCCCTCTGTGTACCCTTCTAGTTTGGATCTCTTTGTTTCGTAAACTAATCTGTAAGCCCAAAATATGAGGTAACTGTGAGTACTTAAAGTATTTATTGTAAACTGCCAGAGTCACACAAGACATTACATAAAGGTATTTACAGATTTGCAGGATTCTCCATTGCAAATAGAAATGCATAGATGGAAAATAGCTGAGGGTGCCATTTTAATAGCCTACATGTATGATGATAATTAATATGCTACATAAATTATGTAAAAGCAGAAAAATGTATTTCATCCAGTTTTATGGGATCTTTATAAATGACTTCATATGTGTGATTTCTGATAGTCTTGTATTAAAATGGGCCGTTGCAGTGGTTAGATCATGCAAAACATCCTGTTTGTGTTTTTTCTTCCACTTTGTGTAATTCCTTACAACAGGGGTTGTACAGTATCTTTTTTTTTCTTTTTAATTCTGCTTTTAAAAATCCAAACTTGGATTAAATGATTAATTTTGTAAAAAAGCATCACATGGGTCTTTTTAAATGTCAGGGTAGATATTCATGGTGTCTTTAAATGAAATAAGTCGTTTGCAGAGTCGAGTGTTCTCTGAAGGACTCCACCAGAACCATGTTCTGTGAAAATGTCCTCATTAGGTTTCCATTTGAAAGCCACTCGGCTGTTGCAGATGATGAAATCTGGTCTGCTTTTTTTTTTTTTTTAATGATTTAATTAGATTTCCCTTGCAACCACTCTAAAATCTTAAGGCTTGCTATTAAATGTGTGTTCATGGCCTCCAGAGAGCGAGCCTTACTTATTTTACATAAGATCAACACTGATTATGGCTCTGCTGATATTAAATCTTATCACAGAGTGATACAACATTACGCACATCTTGATATGTTGTCGTGCAACATCTTGGTATTCAAAAGGAGCTCCACCAGCATCCTAATGGTAAGCGTATCAGAGTGGAACTGAGAAAGCGGAGCATTGTAGGTAGCACTGCACTTCTGATCCAAATCTGCAGCTTGTGACCTTTTGCTGCTCTGCTGTGAGAGAGTTTTATGTCTGTTTGTTTTGGTTCCTGTTGGTGTTTAGCTTTAGCCACGGGATGTGCGTGCAGCTCCAATTAAATTCCCTCTGAGCTTAAAGCTGCTATGCAGGAGCCATATTTATGTGCAACCACATTTTATGTTTTTTTTTTTTTTTAGCCAATTTAGCTGCATTCTGAATATTCCAGCCTCATGTTTTTTTTCTTGTAAGGGGACAGCAGCCCACCTGGCTCATCTCCCCTCACAAATGGGAACATGCTCTGACCGGCATCACCTGCAAACACACCACTGTTTACCTGATTTTGAGACTTATGAATACGTCTCTCTGTAGACTCCAAAAATATTTGCCCACAGAAAAACGTTTTTAGAAGCATGGTTTCATTTAACTCTTGTACTGAATGTGTAGTTGTTTAAAGATTTGAACATCTGCTGAGGCTGCACAGTTAACTGGGTTCTGCTTTGTGCCAGATCCGTTTAAGCTTAGTGTGTTGTGCCATGACAACTTTGCAATTTCGGCTCCTAATAAGGTCTGCGGGTGAAAGCAAGTTGTCCTTTATGTTTTGGAAGGCTCCTAACTAAGTGAAATGACCCAGAAGTATCTTAAGTGGCAGTCATGATGAGAGCTGGTCAAATTCTCTAAATGCAAAGTTTCACTGCTTCCTTTTTTCTTTTTTTTTTTGTTTCAACCACAAGACTGCATAGAGTAAACTTTCCTTTATGATATGTAAGGGAGTCATGTGTAATTTATTTTTAAAATGTTTTTCCCTTAGTTGCATTTAGCAACTGAATAGCAATGCGATGTTGTTTTTCTGCTGTCATACTAAGTGAGATTAATGCAGATAAACACTAAATATATATATTTTACTGTAGTGAAATTTTTCCCTTTTTACCCCTAATTATTAGGTAAGAAAGTAATATAACCCACTAAGATCTAATGCAATGTCTTTAAAACGGTAGGTTAGTTTCATTTCAGTTTGTAATTTGTTGCAAATTTATTCATCTTTATTTGTGGCTGCATTTTAACCAGTAACCAGTAAAGGAAAACCAAATAACTGGTGAATGTCTCAGGATTATGAAAAGGCTTTCACTTAACGCATTATTGACAGTGTACCAATGTCTTAATGAAAGTTTCATGTTAAATTTTTTTTACTTTGTTTGACGCAGGCCGCCCTTCTACTTTTTAAAACTTTACGCAGCTTTCCTTTGCTATTCTACTAATGTTTCCACTTTTGTTTCTTCTTCTAGAAAGTGACCATGTCTCAAGCACCACTGTTCCAGCTCCAACCCCCAGCTACTGCCTCACCTCCAATGGACAGCGTTATGAGGAAGATGATAGCTGGCACGATGGCTGTCGCGACTGCTACTGCCACTCCGGGCGGGAGATGTGTGTGCTCATATCCTGCCCCGTGCCCAGCTGCTCTCATCCTGTTGTCAAGGCTGACCAGTGTTGTCCCACCTGTGAGGGTATGTCTCTGTGTTTCAATCCTTTTTACTCATACATTCTTTAATTCAGTTCCAAAGACCCTGAACATAAGGCTGCAAAAAAGTTCTGAGCATTGCAACAATGTCAGACTGAAGTATGCAAACATTGTGACAGGTATTAACCCTTTATTACTAGTTCATTAACCCATACAACTACACTGAATTCTCCACAACGTGCAGTCATCACACATCAGGCTACTTCGTTGAGATCAACCTTCAGCATGATATTTAAAGACCGTTAGAACTGACCACTAACTTCTGTATAGCTTTTATTTTAAAAAGTATATCTAATTACAGTCTTGTTATATCCTCCAGTATTCAAACGCTCTTTTCTATGGTTAAACAATGTATATTTCCAAGTATTTCAATGAAAGCTTGATTAAGTCTCAAACCAGGAAAGTTGCTGTTGTATGGCAACATGCGAACCATGCAGCCCAGGAAGAACTCAGATACACCTTTACAGGAGGCGTATTGTACACTTTGAAGTAGTTCAAAAGACTTTCATAAACCTGCATCCACCGTATAGAAAATAGATGGATGAAATAAAGACTTCCTGTGAGGGACCAAGCTGGCGAAGGAAAAGGAACACAGGTGGCTTCGAAGGAAAAGGGTTTTATTTGCCCAAACAATATAAATGAATTAGGCCTTTAAAAGAGGTCAACTAAGCAAAACCTAAATCAAAGTCTGAAAATAACTAAACTAACAGATTAGGGAACATGATCGACATAACACAAAAACATACTGACCTGACAAACAACAAACAAGGGAGAACTTAAATACTGGCTGATCAGACCAGTTACAAAACATATGGGGGTAACACATTAAACATGCTAACAAACTTGACAAAGAAACAGAACCTAACTGTTATCTTAATTATTCTTAACAAAACTACTAACAAAAGGTAAACCCAAACTACTCAAAAATGGGAAAGAAAATGAACAAACATTTGAAGAAACTAAACTAAACTTTTAATCTCCCCCTCTGAAGATGAGGTCTTCCCAAAGGCCCATGGCACTTCCTGCTCACTGGCTTCCCACCTGTGCACACTACTGCCCCCCAATGCCCAAGCTAATCCCTTCAGCACCAGTAAAAAGAAACAAGATTAACCAAAACGCGAACAGTTGAAAATACAGTGGCTCCTTAATGTGCGCGCTAACAAAAAGAAACCAAAGCATTTAAACTAAGTTTAAATATAAAGAAAACTGACAATGTGGTGCTTTTACCGCCTTTATATGTGTGGCCATTAATCTGGCCATCACACTTCCCAATGAAACAGTGACTTAAAGGGTTGCTATTATGGCATTTTGAGTTTTCTGAGCTTTCTACAGTGTTACAGTGTTGAATCCTCATCAGACATGTGAGCGGCACCGTTTTTTTATCACCTAAACGCATGTTTGAGTTTCAGTTTGAGTTCCAGCACGCTCTCCGTTTGGTTTCCATGGCGACAAAAACATTTTAGAGAGTTTTTTCTACTTGGAAATCCTTGTGACGTCCCGGGGGATAAGGTTCGGTGATTGATTACCTTCTACTGGTTAACAAGGGCATGTACAAATACATCAGGCGGGTGGAAAACATCGGATAAAGTTATTTCCAACGATGGCTGGTGAGTTTACCAAAGAGAGACATCCTGCTGCATTCGTTGCTGTGGGTTGCTGTTTTCCACTTCGTTTTCAGGCTCTGATTCAGGTTCCAACATGTAGGGCTGTATGCTATGTGTTGACATTTTATTTTGTTTTTTTATTGAGTTCATATTAGCCTAATCCTTCTGTTTATGAGATGTTACAATGACGGCGAAAGCAGTTGCGGTGCGCGCTCCCGATGTAGTGCAGTGGCGGGAGGCGGGGCTTAATGCGGAAGAGTCTCAATCCACTCGTTTTGCCCGCAGGCTGATCTGACAGCCTACGGAGAGGGTCGGTCTGAAGTAAATAAAGCGATTTGTGACAATAACTCCATCAATCCCAGCCCTTCTGGTCTCAGAAATAAAAATAAATTAGCCTGAAATACACATAATTGTTCCACTTTAAAAAGCTTTAAAAAGTGAGCCATCCAGCTGTAAAGAACTTTTGGGAAAACTCAAATTAGAGTGTCTATCATAACTGAAATACTAAGTAAGTTGAGGCAGCTCATTAAAATAAGTTGCCTCGAACTATTTCAGAGATATTTTTTAATGTGAGTTGTTCAGTTCAAAGACACGAGTAAATCTGAATATCTATCCTAACTTTGTTAAATCTAAGATTCTACTTTGGGTTAACCTCTTTACTTCGGTTCACATAGTAAACAGAGTCAAACGGCTTTGCAGAGGCATCAGCTATTGTAAGTTCCCTCAACTTCTTTTTTTTTTTTTTTCGTGTACACACACACACACACACACACACACACGCGCACACACACACACACACACGCTTACAACAGTACTTACAACAGTACAGTCTGTCATTTCATACAGCTGAAAGTTTTTAGATCATTGCTGTGACTTGATGACTTCTTAAACTTGCAAAATCACAAATTCCATCTATTTCTGTAAACTGGATGATGAACTGATCGAAATAAAAACCCACATTGGTTTTTTTTTTTTTTTTTTATCTTCAACTCATGGGATGTTTACGGAGGAGGGACTCGGTCGGCTGTTCAAATATTTAGGAGTGGAAGGATGTCTACAACTTTCAGAAGCTATGCATACTTTGCAGTCAAGGGACAACTGGCTAACTCTTTACAGATGTTTGCTACTCTGCTGGACAGTATATATGTTTACAACTAAATTGATGTTGTGGGCCCTCTCCTAAATATCCCTGTCCTAGTGACCTACGACTTCTGGCTCTTCTGTGTAAATTTAATGTCAGAGGACAAATGCGACCGTTTCTCTTCTTCACCACTTTTCTGCTGCAGATGAATCAGGCAGCGGTCAGCCAGAGGGGATGGACATGGTGGTGTGCAGAGCACCAGGAGGGGAGTTTTACGTGGAGGGGGAAACTTGGAACTTGGACGAGTGCACACGCTGCACCTGCAGGAAGGGACGTGTGCTGTGCGACACTGAAGTGTGTCCCCCTGCTCTCTGCCAGACACCAGTCAGGAACAAGGACACCTGTTGTCATGTGTGCAAAGGTAAACAAAAAAAAAAAAAACAAAAGGAAGTGCACTTCCAAAAAAGAAAAACAAGGCTGATTAAATTCAGAAGGGCTTGTCAGACGTTGGTGTAGTAAGCGGAGAAGTAAATGTGCTATCAGCATGTGGTTTTGGAAGGTCTTGCAAGTTGTTTTGTTGGGCAGTTTTAATGTTAGGCACAGAGGCTCATAAAGAAACCAGCCAAGACCGGTTGGGTTTACATAAAGATCCTCCAGGCAGGCAGCAGCACACATGGACCGCTTCCACCCAGCAGCCCACACCAGAGGCTCATCAAAGTCTCTCGATTGTTTGGAGGAAAAGAATGTAACTAATCTTCCTGAATTTGTCCCGTCTCTCCAGTGATGAGAACACACGCTGACACACACGTATAGACAAATTTAAAACCACATGCAGCCTTTATTTACAGCTCAGCCCAAACCCTTTAGTGTCTCTTACACATTTATAAACTTATAAACAATGCATCCCAATCACTCTAAAAGCTTGAGGCCCACAAATCAGCGATGCATGACTGCGCATGAGAGCTTCTCTTAGAGAATGCTGGCCCACCTTATCGCTGCATCTCCCCTCACAGAAAAGAGACTGTCAAAGGCCAGGCTTTGATATTTGTATGGGCCTGGTCACCAGGAATGTGGGAATAATACACATCTCACTGACAGGCTCAGTGATGTATGTGTACAGTAGAGCGGTTCAGTGTGTACACGCTAATGAAGCTCTCCTCCGGTCATAAAAAAGGCCACAGGCCAGACCTGTGGGGTGTAATGAAAGAAACACAGATGAAGTCTCAGACTGAACTACCATCTTGGCTTTGTGTTGAACAGACACTAAAGTATGTTTTCTTGGAAGCAGCCTTTAAAGTGGAATAAGCCTTGCGGATCGAGACGTTGTGTAGCAGCGTGAAATGCAGAGGCAGTTTTCACACACACACTTCTACAACTCTGACAAAAGGTTCATTTTAGTGAGATAAGAGGATCCAATGTGATTCGTGCCCATTATTTCATCACTAATCCTGTTCTCACCTGTTTCGACGCACAGAGCCGCTGAGCCCCTTACTGCCGGTGAACAACAGCCAACAAGAGTACTGCATAACCAGCGAAGGAGACGTGCTGCTAGCTGGGGACTCCTGGAGGGCCAACGCATGCACCAGTTGCACCTGCAACAACGGCACCATTCAGTGTTTCTCCCAGCATTGTCCGACCGCCAACTGCAGGGTGCCTGTTTTACGCAAGGGCCAGTGCTGCCCACACTGTCTCGGTGAGTTTTTAGGTGTGCCTCTGTAAAGAGAGGGCCTACTTTGTACGGACATTATCACTAACTAAGAATGGAAAAGTTACCATTTCCTAGTTACTGTGTAAAATTAAGATTGATGAAAGTTAGGATTCATAATGCAACGTGTTTTAAATAGGAAAAAAAAAAAAAAAAAAAAAGAGACAGGAGTGTGTAAATTCAGTGTGGGCATGTTTGTTCATTAGACCTAGCCACTCTGGCGCTGTATAGACATGGAATGCAATCACTCCATGTGACACAGTCACAGACCCCCACCCCTCAGAGCGAAAGCATTCCTCGAGCATCCGCGCATTCACACGTTTTTCCTGTCCCCGACTGATTCGGCCTGCAGCGCTCCCGCCTGCACCAGCACAGGAAGGCAAAGTTCCATGTCAGCTTTTCCTATAGAGGAAAACCTCAGCACAGGCCTCCATTGTTTTCCCTCCTGATATGTCGCCGTTTCGCCAGGCTTTTTGTTTTTGTTATGTGCCTGCTGGAAAACACAGCCTTCCACGTAATGCTTTTACAAAGCCGTCCAGTGGAAGTTTAAGAAGACAGATCGTATAAACACAGGTTATCAGTTGCGACACCAGGGAGCGTAAACACTCACTCACTGTTAGAAATAATTTCTGCCTGTCAAGTTACTGCATGACACATGCTGGCATGTTGTTTCTGTATGAACAGAGGTGACGACGTCGGCACCAGTGATGGTGTCCACCACCGGCCACAAAGCAGGAGTCACGACCGATGCGGAGATTCCATCATGGATCACCACCGTCACTACGCCACCCATATTCGAAACAGGTTAAAGCTTCACCTCTTCAACTTTATTGTCCCCATTCTGTTAGTTATTTGGCATCTTTAACACACTCTCTACCAATTCCTGATTGTTTATGCAAATTGATGATGTCGGATGGCTTGATAAATGCTTTTATAAACGGACACAGGCTTAATATGATCCCTCTTGAGACACCTAGCTGTAATTTGTCAGTATAAATATATGTTAATCAAAGAAATAAGCTGTTTTCTGTAAATGTTCAAAATCATTGTTGTCTGTATCCCGCAGATGAGCCAGGTTTGGGTGAGATTTACCCAAGCCAAACAGAGATGGCTTTTGTTTACCAATCAGCAGCCTGGATCCTGGCTAGCCTCCTCTTGGCTATCATCTTCTTCCTCATAGTGGCGTTACTCATCAACAAGAAAAAGAAGTGGGTGCAGATGTCCTGCTACAGTGCACCAAAGAAGGTAAAATAAGCTAAATATAGTTTCCCTTCGCCCTGTTTTGTTTTTTTTGTTTTTTTCCCAGATGGATATAGGTCATGCAAATAATTTCAATCATAACCTTTAAATGAGACTGCAAGAAAAAAAAAATCATGATAGATCAAGTTAGTTATCACAGACCAGCAGCATAACAAATCATGGCCTCCCTTTGCTCTTTTCCCTTCACCCCTCCGCAGACCGTGATCCTGAAGAAGCATGTAAACAAGAACTCGGTGGTGTACATGGAGCCCTCCAAGGAGAACAAATTTCAGAACATAAAGAATGACTGCGGGATCATCCACTTCTCTCCAGAAATGAGCTCTCCCTGCACAGATAAGATGACCATCCCCAGGGCCAAGCTCAGCATGGGAAACGACTGGACAACACGCTAAATTCATAAAACGACAAAAGAAAAAAAAAAAACTGCAGATCAAAGCTGTCCGCCACCTCTCGCCCTCTCCAGCTGTGGCCCCTGTGGTGTGTGTAGTCATACATACACTCTGTGTGCTGCCTTCTTGCCATCCTTTTCTTTATGTAATAGTTAAACAGAGGATTTTCGACGGGAGACAATACAAGTGACCACTTATACTTTCATTTCTTGTTCATATTCTTCTGTGTTTGGATGTTTCGGAGTGGAGTGACATGCTGGGAGGTGAACGGACCAGTGGACATTTAAAGGACACTCTGCACTGTGCTTAAAAACAGTAAATGTATCAGCCAGAGAGACTCCTTTATCAGACTGTTGACTGTGAACACTGTAATATTACAGCTTCTTATTGCCTCCTTTGAAACTGGAACTTTGGGGCAATAAGAGGGGCATAAAAAAAAAAAGGCTTTAGGACAGGGTTTTGGGCTGTAAAGAGGACATTTTGGATGTTTCCCTGTTAAATACAGCAGTGCTTCATGGATGCAAACATTATCAGTTTAGGGGGGGGGGGCAAAGGAAGTGTCAAACTAGGCAACAGCAGGCAGAAAATAACAAGCTGGCTGGCTTTACCAAGACCCTCAGATGCTTTAGAATGTGTGGTTTCCTTCTTAGTTTTTGTATATTTCAGTATTTGTTGTAGATGTGTTGTCATTGGTCACTTTTTCTTTTCATTGTGGTCATCTCTGTAGTGAGAAATTGAAAGACTTTGAAACGCCCATCCGAACATTCCCCCCAGTGTCGTATTGAAATGACACACTTTCCAAATGATATCATTGCACGTTCCTTAAAATGACCCGAGTCATTCCATTCAGAAAAAAAAAAAGCCTCAACCACAGTTGTATAAAAAAGTAAACATGTAAATTTTCTTTCTAAACTCGACTGTCCACTCACCCTCATGCAATATGGGGATTCTTTCAAAAAGGAATCAGACTGTTGTAAGACACCCCAGAGATGTTGAAACTGAAGTGGAGTCATGCTCCTATAGGTAGTCAGGAAGAGAAGAAAAAGGCGCCAGGTGCTTCATCTGGATTTACGAGGAATGTCTTTGATACCACGCCTCGCTTCATTCCCAGCAGTGTGTGTGCAGGGAGCTACTGTTCACACATGATGCTTTGGAATGATTCTTTGTAAAGCCTTAATTCCTAAGCCTTAATGAATTTTCTTGGTGGATATCTTGTTTTTGTTTATAACAGTTAGCCCATACTGAGAAAACCTAACTTACATGTCCACAAACAAGAATTAATACAGGTGCAAGTGTCATTGGACTTTTCTTCAGAGCTTGTGTATCAAGGGGGGGGGGGGGAAAAAAGCATCCTGCTGGATTTTTGGATGGATGAAAGCCCTAATCGTGGATCTGATTGGCATATTGACTACGAAGAGATGTTGAAGCGCTCAAGTGGACACGCTGTTGTGGTTAGAAGCTCCTTTACCAGACCAAGCAGAACAACTAGACAGAATCTGAAATGCAACACAGCACACAACTCAACACAAAATCTCCCAGCCTTGATTTTGGATCCGAGTGCAATCGCCAAAATTTCAATACAAAGACCATTTTGATGCCAAAATTGGTTGGAAGCTAATTTATAATGAAGTGTTTTCAGTAAATATGTATCTGTTTAATCATGTGCTTTAAAATGAAGAGGCAACTGTAAGAGCTTACCTTTGTTCTTCTTTGTGTAAAAACAAAAAAAAAGTAGTTTAAATGAATAGGACAGAAGATTACCTTATTTATTTTTACATAGCTTTATTTATTAATACTATAGTTTTTTTTTTTGTTTTTTTTTGGGGGGGGGAATGAACTTTTAGTAGCCAAAGCTGCTGGACCTTGTAGACCATTTATCATTTCTATCGGCTATATTCTGTTCAACCTTATTTATTTCACTGTTGCAAATCTTGTAAATATGTTTCCTAGATTATAAACTGTAACATTTACACT
Organism: Telmatherina bonti; assembly: GCF_933228915.1. Classification (NCBI taxonomy): domain Eukaryota; kingdom Metazoa; phylum Chordata; class Actinopteri; order Atheriniformes; family Telmatherinidae; genus Telmatherina; species Telmatherina bonti. The sequence goes on from NC_136631.1 coordinate 14,773,225, forward strand.
CATTTTGAAAAATAAATGTGTGAATCAAATTGGCTTACGCTGATATTCAAATTTCAGCTTTCCAAAGAGTAGCGATTTGATCAAAGATGGCTTGGGTTAGTGGTTTTGCTTTCCTTTCTTGCCCATGCACATCTGGTCCTGGACTCCAAATGGGAATTTGTCTTCTGTGAGTCCATTTTTTTTTTTTTATATCTGATCATTTGTCTTGCTTTCCAGTTGCTCTTTGCTTAGTAGCAGATGCAGATGTGGGCAGCAAAGGCACTTTTCAGGGGGAAAGAGTGAAGGGGGCTGAGATTTAAGTAGTACTGGAAAAAGCCAGAGGACCCTTCTCATCTATCCAACTGGCTAATAAAATGCCGGAAGTCACAAAAAGGTACAGACTGGACTTGGAAACCTGAATAATCCTGTCCTGTTGTCTTGACTTGTCCTGGAAAAGCTTACTCATAAACTTCAAGGCGAGGAAGCTTCTCCAAAAGAATCATAAAGCAAACACTGAGGTCAGTTTCCCAGGTCTTTAATATACTAAAACATAAAGCTTTCAAAAGTTGTGCTGCCCAGGAAAATGGATTGATATCTTCATATGACCAAGAATTGTTCTATAGATGGCTTTTCCCCCCCAAAAAATTGTAAGCATTTTCAGTCTCCAATGCTGCTTTTTGGAGAGGAGTTTCTGATTGTCATGTCATTTTCTTAACCGCTTAATATTAATGGAGGCACCACTGCAGCTTTTGTGGTAAATTGATTTCAATCCAAGTATTTGTGTATTTTATTATGTTTAACATACAGAGAGACACAAAGGAAGATGCAGCATTTGGGAAAAAAGTTATTTATTCTTTCATCCACTTTTAGCACTTATTAGAAATATACACATTATCTTCTGTAAAAAGCCCTTTCTTGATCAAATCACTTCCTTCTATTAAGGCAAAGTCCTGTGAACCTCTTGTGTAAACCAGAAAAGACCAAAAGGTTTATCACTAATAAGCTGATTCGCCATTCAACACAGTAAAACATTGTTTCCTCGTGGTTCATTTTCTTGGAGAAGTTATGAATGAGTCAGATCTTCAGCTAGATTATGCAGGTTCAAGGAGAAAACAATTCAGAAAGTTGACTGAATCTTAAGTGACGTGGAATCGTTTGGTTCTCACATAAGGATCTTGTAGTAGTCATCCTTATAGCTGTACAACACCACCACCGCCACCCTGAAAGAGAATAACATGTCTTTGTTCAATGCAACAAAAAAAGATAAATTTTATTTATTTATATATATATATATATATATATATATATATATATATATATATATATATATATCAAATGTAGGTCAATGGAATTCAATGCAACTTTATCACAATAATGCTTCATGAGGTGAGAGAACCCCACCGTGAGTCACTGTCCACAGAGTTGGAGCCTTGTTACTCATCAGCATAACTTAAATAGACTGCTAAATCATTGGCATCAAGCAGGGAGACATATCAGAGATTGCAGAAACCAGTAAAGTTGGGTTAAGCACTGGTAAACGCATTATTAGAAACTTGAAGGATGGAGGGGAACTTCGAGGAAGAAATGTCAGAAAAAAATCCTGATTGATTGTAATCAGTGATCACTTAAATATTTGGTGAAATAAAATCCAAGCGAAAAAACAACAGTAGAACTCAGGGCTAAGTTTAATAGTGTCAGTAAGAGCATTTTTACACGCACAATGGAACAGAAGTCGAGGGACTGGGACTGAACAGCTGTGTAGCTATAAGAACAACACTGATCAGTAAGAATAACTGGAGAAAAATACTTCCAGGCATAAAGACTGGAAGGTCATGTTGTATGATGGGTCCAGATTTACCCTGTTCCAGAGTGATGAGGCAATGCAGCCATTATAGATAATGCCTACTGTACAAGTCTGAGGGGGGAAGTCTATGATCTGGGGTTACTGCAGTTTAAGTCTAGATTTAGGAACATTATGTACACAAAGAATGCAGTTTGCTGACTAACTGAATATACAAGATGGCAGGATTCATTGGGCTCAAACTGTGAAAGAGTGGTTCACTGGTTCATTTTTCACACATGGATCGGCCACCAGACCTTGGGGGGGGTGCTGTAGAAGGCTTTGACTCTGCCATCATCAGTACAAGATCTTGGTGAAAAATTGGTGCAACAGTGGATGAAAATAAATCGTTTTACATTGCAGATGAGCATCAACACAAAGCCACATGCCATCATCCAACCGTAAGTCCGCCCAAGGAATATTCATGTGTTATCTAGTCTTTTGGTGGTGACTTGATTTTGTTTTCCCCAGGCAGTGTACTTCCTGGTAACTCTGTTTATTAATTGATAAGTCTTAATCATTTCCGATATAACCACACTAATAACATGGAATACCGAAGTCGGTCATCAATAGCTTTGACTTATCATCAAATACCTGCTAAACTAATCCCTACTGGCCCCAGCTCTAACCTGGGTTTGGCGCTATGGCAGTGTAAAGAACAATCCTGACAACATATCACAAGATTAGCATAATCGCATGGATGTTCTCTTGCAGACATAATCCAGTCCAAGGTACTACATTGTTTAAGGACAGTTTCACAGCTGCTGGCGTGTCTGTGGACAGGTTGAAATGGTTCTGCAGACAGGTTTACTGGTTCTTTTCTGCAGCAGTCTGGGCTCAAAGGAGAGATTAGTGGGTGCAAAGCCCCTCTGATAAGTTTTCGTTTATGGTCCTGCTGCAGCATGGTGGCGGCTGCAAGAACCTCACATGTAAACAACTAAACATAAAAACACAGGCTGAATGGATCCATTGTTGCTTCTTTTGACACTCATTTATCAGTCAAGTCTTTTATCCCCCGAATGGCAACTGAAAAGCAAAGCCGGGACAGGAAATTCAAACCAACTGCTCTGGAGATGCCTCAATTCTTGTTAAATTCTCCTTCACTAAGGAGAGAATCTGCTAGATCCATCACAGGGTTGCTCTCGATGGACAGCCAACACTCTTAAAAGCTCAAACACGGAGATATTAGCCAACGTTAGTCATCATTCGCACTGCTGCTGCGAGCCAGACACCAGAGGACCAAACAAAGCAAACCCTTCCCCAGATTTCACCGCAGGAAAAAGGATCAGCTGAGGGTTTAATGTTCTTCAAGGCAATGTTTATCTGTCTAACAGCTCTCTTTGAAGGTCTGACTGTCACTGTTACACCTGGAGTGTGTGGGCTAAGCTGGAGTTTGGGAGTGGCAGCAACTAACAAACGGAAGCCTGCCTTGTTTCTTAAACATCGTCTTTGGCATATTTAACTGTCTGCTTCAGGCTTTATTTGAGGGGGGGAAAAAAAACAAGTTAGAAGTGGGCGGAAACCAGTGGGGGTAAAAGACTAAACCCCAACGCTTTTGTCTCATCTTTCCCAAAAAGTGTTTCCATCTGGGTTTTCATAATGTGCATTTTAAGATCCAACAAATTAAGTTGTAGGAGGATTAAATATAAAGCTTAAAAAGGGCTCAGACACACAAACTATTTTACTTAAATGAAGGATCAGCTGCTTCCACATTTACACAAAAACACAATACATAACAGCTCACTTTAAAGAGCAATCAATGTGGCCGACTGTCAAAAAAGAAACCCTGAAGCTCATCTGCCGTTTTTCTCTTGTATATAGCCGAAGCAGGACATTTTGTCTTTGTTTCAAGCCCGACATGAATGAGTCAGTACACCACAGCCAAACAGAACCAAGATTAAATCTACCTTCTGACAACATTATAAAGTCCAGTTTATTCTAACCAGACCAGATTGTGTTTAACATATTTATTTTTGCAAAGTTAGCTTCAAAGCGGCGCTCCTGAGCTCGGGTGTCCCCAGTTGCTAAGCGGCATCCATCTAGCATCTTGTCTTTCTGCGCTTTCTCCAGCCAGTAAAAGTCTGCTATCAACTCTTGCCTCATCTCATGCTCTTCCACTTTTATCTCCCTCTTTTCCTCCCTTCCAGTAATGTCCCCGTGGATTTCTTTGTTAAATCAGCAAAAGTCAGTGTTCAAAACGGCCAATGGGTTGATGTTCTGTTGATGGACAGTATGTAGATATTTAAGGCCAAAAACAGTAAATAGGAACAGCGAAGACCAAAAATGGTGATTTAGAACAAGTTCCTGCAGTGTTCATCTTTTCAAAGTAAATGTTCAATTCTAACATATTATAAAGTATAAGACAGCTTTAATAGTAGGATGATGTAAGGAATTTGACTTTTCTTTTTCCCATCCAAATAATGTATATCATCCTTTTCGCCATATTGTTCATTGATTTAAAAAGAAAAAAAAGGTATTCAGGATAAATTAATCTTGTGATGTTCATGGTTGTCATATAACATACAGAATTCTGTCTAGTGTCCACTAAGTTCACCACAAGCTAATTAACATTTTATTTCTTCTCTGAAAAGACACACACCACCAGCCAAAATGATAGACTTTATCTATTGAGCAATGCTGCAAAAGCTAAAGTGATTTTCCCTCTAATCAGTGCTTTTGACATAAATGGACAGGGCTGCCATGGCAACAAGGCTCCACTGAAGTGGCTGAACTGCTTGGCTCCTTGCTTCTTTGATCTACACTTATGAACTGATGAAGCTATTGTTACCTTAGCTCAGAATGAGCAAAGTCGGTCCTCAAGGGCAACAGTACTGCAGGTTTTGGATGTTTCCAGCTGCAGAACACTTTAATCAGACTAATGGGTCAATGCTATGGCAGAACTTGACAACAAGCTTTTGAGGAGAGCCATTTAATTTTAATTAAATGAATGAATGAAATGAAAAATAGTTTATTAATCCCCAAAGGGAAATACAATAAAGTAGTATAATAAGTAATAATATAATATTACATTGTAATAAGTAGTAATCAGGTGTGCTGGAGCAGGGAAGCATGTAATACTTGCAATACCATGGCCATTGAGGACCTTACCTTATCAGGAAACATTGCCAAAATGCTCATTCTCCCTTTGGTAACACAAAACATGAGTTCACCAAGTCACACATGGCAAATTCACCTTTTTGTGATCTTAAAGTGGTGGATCTCATCACAGATGGACTTCAGGTACCGTTGTTTTGGGAGACGAGAAAGCAGAGTCTTGACGCTGCTGTTGAACTGTTCTTCACTTTCAAACTGGAAAACAATGATAAAGAGCAGGTGTTAAAACCAGAGATTATATAGGAATGAAAAATAAGCAAATGCTTGACATTGATACCAAATCCAGCAAACCCAAACACACTAAATTATAAACAGTCCAACAAAAAGCTACACAAAGTGTCATGTTTGTTAACGGATCTCAAGATGGAGGAAGTGGCCAGCATTTGCAGGCATAAACAAGGTTTTTCATCTGCAAACTTTAAGTCTATTTTTGCATGTCAAGTGTAGCAGAAGAGTGCAACCATGAAGCAACAAAGGGTTTATAGATTTTCTTTTTTTGGTTTCTCATGTGACTTTGGGTAATTTGCCACATTAAAACCAGCCCTTCCCGGCAGCACACACAGTGTATTGTCTTGGGTTTATATACTGAACATGTTGTCTTTAACACATGTGCTGCTGTAAAGGGCTGCCTGTATAGGTGGCCCATTCATTTACGGAGTGGAGGTTTTCTCTTATATAACTGCAGTGTTGAGAGCATTTTCAGCTTTCTTGCTCTTTCTTCACATTATAATTAGCCTTTGTGGAAAGGAAACTGGAATTTTATGAGCAAACGGCCTTGGTAAGAAGTTAGGAATGTGAATATTAACACCTCTTAAGAGTGTGTTTGGTTAACTGTGATGCATGTCCGTCACATATGTTGGCCTTGTGAAAGGAGTGTGAATGTAGACGTTCAGGTCTCAATGACTGTGGAAAAGTGCAGGGGAGTTCCCTCAGTCCGTTCTACATTAGACGGGACTGTAAGGAAGGAGACGGGATTCCCTCTTCCTGTCTCAGACCTTGACCTTTACTGGCTGTTCTTTCCATTTCCACCCCTCCCCATCCCAAGGCCTTCATTGGGATGCAAGCAGTTTATTAACTTTGCTTTTGATTAAGCTAGCGGGGAACCTACCTCCAGAGAGAGGAAGTTGATCAGTGTTTCCTTCTGCAAGTCCACCTGCAGAATAAAAACAAACAAAAGGGGATACACAGCCAAGCCTCATCTTACAATATAACAATACAACATTCTGCAATGAACTCAATTACTGAGAGAATTCAACAGAAAGAAATCTGACCATTATGGTGCGAAAATATTGTAATGGCTCCCAGGATTCATTCTGTTACGTTTTAGTCTGACTAACATACAAGCAGACTGTTGGCATGCAACATGGAAGCCCAGCAGCCCTGTGTAACTGCTAAACCAGCATCATGTTCCCTTTCAGTAACTACTGTTTATGGCAGCATTGCAGATGCAGTCCAGACCCCAACTGGGTTTAAACATGTATTTGAAATATGCAGCAACATTGTAAATAAGACAAGCGGGGAGGATTTACGTTAAGAGTATCTGGCCATAAATCTACAATGCAACCACAAATAAACTCAATATGGCAGCCATTTACTTCCACCCAAAATGACACGCTGGCCGCCCTCTGTTTAGTGTTCATTGTTCTGTAGTAACTGGAACAGATTCGAAGCCATCTCACCACCAGCAGGGGACTGAAGCACAAGGCAAATAACTATAAAAGGGGCTGCTCCTTCCTTGTTTGTTATTTTTATGATCAGAAGCCCTTTCCTCATTCTGTGATTTCACACATGAATTCAACAGATAAGGTGGGAATGAGGAAAAAAAAAAAGAAAAGAGTTGGGATTGAGAGAGATGAAAGGGGTAAAAAAAAAAAACAGTAGACTTACAGCCAGAACCTCAATGTCATTGCTCTTGTTCTGCAAATTGCTACTGAGATTCTGTAATCTTGTTTGGATCTGAAACGAGAGGAAAAGAGAATGTGAGATGAACAGAAATGGAAGAAAGAAAAGGAAATAATTGTTCCCATGAAAACAAAATAGTTGAAAAAAAATGTTCACATGCAGTCTTTATATAAGCAAAGCATTGGCTTGGCTTTAAGTTACAGCCATCAAATTCTTTATGAGTAATACTCCACTATAATCCTGACATGCATGAGACACAAGAAGAGGCTTTGTGGAAACATGGGTGTGACTTTCCCCACCAACATGTCGAAAAACCCAATCATCTTTATATACTGTATTAGCACATGGGCCTTGTGTAAGACTGGGATATGAAAACAGTTTCACAGCTTTAATGGTCTGGCTTGACATAAAGAACATCGGTCTGAAAGTTATGTTGTCGTTGATTGGTTCTGCAGTGTAACACAAGAAAAAAGTAACTAAAAATGCAGCTTCAAACTGGCCCAGCGCACTTTGGTTGAAAAGCTCACAGCTTGTGTCTACACAGAAGCTTTAGTAAAAGCTGAGAGGTCACAGCTGACTTTGTTTAAGTGGGTCACAAGCCGTAAATTCAGCGGGGTCACTGCTGCAGAGATGTGTTGTGATGGGCGAGTGGAGGGCAGGCCTGTAAAGCCCCACATTCTGTACAGAAAACATATCTGGAGTCAAAGTATCCCGCGACTGTCTTTGTGATCATTGTTAAAAAGAAAACGAGGTGAGACAGACAAGTAGTAAACGCAGAAGATAGTTACTTTGCTTTGGTTTATGGGTTTATTTATGAAAAGATGTGTAATAATTGAAAGGGATGGAAGGATTAAACAGAGAAAAGTGTTTGGGAAGCAAAAAAATAAACAAACAAACCACAAATCTAATATCCAAAAACACAAGTAAGCTCTTAAGAGGAGCTTAATTGTGTTTTATTGTGCCTTTGTGCATCACAAACCTGAATCTCGTAGCGTCGTCTAGTGCTAGCAGAAACTTTCTCTGGGCCGATGACGTTCACGTTCATGTTGGTTGTGCTGCTGCTCCCATGCTGCTCCGAAGAGCCTGGAGATAGTTTGCCACAGTTACACACTCATGAAACCACAAGATAGGCTACATCTAACAGGAACGCACAGGGATCTAAAACATTCTCTTTTCCAACTACTTATTGGTTTAATAAAAACGGCCGGCGGCAAAACTGGTGGGGAATCGAACAATTGAGCTCATTCTCCTGTGCCTGCATTTGCTCATCATAGCATTTAGACATATCCAAACTGTATGAAAACAGTAGCGCGCTTGTTTTATGCTCCTGTAAGACGTTACCCTCACACACATCCAGTTTCTAGAAGGTGATGTAACGCCATGGCTCTCAGTACCTGTGCTGTTGAGCAGCGACCCTTTCGGGTTTTGAAGGGTCATGCTTTCGGAGATTTCTCTGCTCAGACACAAGGACGACATTCATAAGAACAACTCCTGAACTTGGTTTCTGGGCATCTGAACAGCACGTCGCACAAAATCGTTTTACCTGATGTATCGCTCGTCAAAGAATTTGGTCCGACATTTCTGAATGATGTGGTCCACCAAGTCCGACTCTGGAATTCGTTTCTCTGACTGTCTGTCCTTCTCAAAGGATTTTACCTTCGGGAAGAAAATCTCTTTTACATGTGCTGATCTATACGACATTCCCAGAACAGCATCTTAGAGAAACAGTCTATAGTCTCCTCTTATATTAAGAATACAATGGATAATATAGAAGTCATTTATTGTAAAGCTTGTTGATGCCAAGTGAACCCAAAGAACAGATGCAGAAAACAGAGGATTCTCTAGCTTGAAGAGTGTTTGTTCACCTTGACATATTGTCCTTCTTTGTCAGACACGAGGGCCATGCATGTGATGCCTGCCAGCCTGCAATACTCCAAAAGCGTCTCCTGAGACTGAACATATAAAATGGGGGGGGGGGGGGGGGTATTAAGCACAATTCAAAGCACTCAAATGAGTCGTGACAATAGAGGTTAGACAGTATAGCAGAAACTATGGACTGTGTACTGGCTTTTGCAACTAGGCGCTGTCCAGTGTGGCCTGTGTGGGCTCTCAATTTCAGAGAAGTACAAGCCGCTGACAGCTCAGAGCCCTCACACAAGAGTGTTTTCCTTCATGAATTACTGAAGGATCACAATTCAACATGGAAATACATAGGAATTATATAATTAAAGTGTCACAGTTCCCCATTTCAGCTGTTACTGATCTTGTTGCTGAATGATTGAAGAAAATGTAGCTGAGAAACATGAGCTGAAATGTGATGGCAAGAAAGTGTTGACAGTGGCCTTAAAGCTCTTCTGCGACAGCATTCATTGAGTTAAAACAAGCAAGGGACTGTTTTGAATCCAAGGAACAAGCAGTGAACTGGGACTTGTGACCATAATCAGTTTAAATTCAGGCAATGCACTTGATCATAATGACGAGTGTGTATGCATACATCTGTTTTAGCCTAATTTTTTCTCATTTACTTCTGTTTGACTCCCCCTTTGGACTTGCTAGTAAGGGTGTGGAAAAAACCCTGCAGTGTGCTTGTATATATACACGAGTGCCAGATTGCCCTGTCTTCATGAAAGCTTTCACACTTCCTCTTTTCTTACAACTTTCTTACTGCCACATTGAATCACGTCAAAGGTACTGGTAAGCTTCTTCCCAGGGGCAGATGGGCAGCTTGGGCTTGTTGCTGACGGCATGTGGAAGGTGTTTGCCATATTTGGTTAATAAAAGCTAAAAGAATGAAACCGTCTCCTGGGGGTGAATTATAAGTCCCTGTTAAGACGCCAGCATGTGAACTGCTAAGAAAAGTCAGAAGAGGGGGAGTGATGGGTGCAAAGCTCTGAACGAGGTGTCCTGACCAGCTTTTCACTGACTAAAAAGCACTGCGTGCATATACAACCAAAATACACTTTAAAACACCCTTGATAATTTGGAGCTTAATAACTTAATGGCTTGTTTTCAGTGAGACCTCTGAGGAGTCTGGAGAAATAATGGTGGACAAATGCTTGTGTCCTGTGCTGCTAACAATGAGGACCATTAAAGCAAACAGTCAATGCAGAGGTGGAGAGTTAAAGCAACAATAGGTTTAATGAGCAGGAGAGGAAAAAACAGGAGGGCATTAAAATGCTGGTAAAGGAAAGTGGCAGGGAGGTAGTTTACACAAACAGGCCTGAGATCAGATTGTCACATTAACATGAAGAATGTGGCAAAGGCACGACATCAGAAGTTTTGAACCGGAGGATGAAAAGCTTCATGTTGAGAGGACTGATTTCAGCCGGGCTATCCCGCTACATAAGAAGTGTGTCTCACATGGCGTCTTTTATAACAGAAATAATGGTATAGTGTCATGCGAGTTAATCTTTTTCAAATGCAAGCACCAAGCAGAGCTCAGGCTGTGATAATTACCATTTCTGATCCCATCTTTACAGGTCTGAAATTACGAATGAACAGTATTTAGCTCAAGATTAGGACCTAAGTGTTGCCCTCTGTGGGATGCAGGAGGTTACTACAGAATTAGACAGAGGTACCCAGAAATGCATCTTTTTGAATGTTTCCCATTGTTAAATCATACAAATGCTTTTTTTTTTTTAAAGATAGATTCTATTAGGCTCTGATAAAATTCAGTACAAGGTTAAGCTCATAATTTGGTGTTGAAAATGAGCATCATGTAGAGAAAAGTGCCATGAAAAGCATTAATAAATCAAATATGCAAATGCCTATACTTTTTGAAGTTTAATGTTTTTTATAATCTACCAGATAAAAACTAAAGAAATATTCCTGGCCTAACTTGTAACTATTTCAAAAATTTACATAAGCTGGCAGCACAACAGTGCAACAGTTTTAGTAACACTTTCTGACATATTCTAGTTCTATCATTAAGTCAATTATTTGATCAAACATAGTGACAATACTAAATAACCTACAAAAACAGGAAAAAAGTTACCCTAAAGCTAGAATAAGGGCAATAAATAAAAAAATTAATGCATTTTTAAATTACTTAGTGGTATAAACAACACATTTAAATGCAGCTTTTTTGTTAAAGTCTCACATGCAGTTAGATTTGTTTTTTAACACGGCATTATCTGCACACCTGCATCTAAAACAACTTTTATGTCCCTATTTTTACTTTAAAAAAATGTGATTTCCTGGAAAACTTCTACATTTTTCATTACAGGCTTTACATGGGGGATTTTTTTGGTGACATTTTTATTTGTTACCAGTCAAGGACGTAATAAACCCGGATTTTTTTTTTTTTTTTTGGACAGATTGACGTTTAAAGGTGACACCTCCTCTCCCAAGCAAACCTTTTACCCTCCATTTAAAAGATATACTCCTCCCTTGCTGCTCATTATCACGTCTTGGCGGTGATGAGTAAGCGATTGGAAAAGGAGTGTACTCACTATAAATTCAAGATGGGAAGCTGATGTGGACGAGTGACGTCATTGGTCTCATTTTAGAAGAAACAAGTAAATATAGACAGAAAAAGTTTCCCACCATTTTCACTACATAATAATAAACCGTCATCCTGCTAACCTGTGAGACATCGTAGGCGATGTCTGCAGAGACGCCGGTGCTCCACAGCTTCTGGACAACATTAATGGCTCGGGACATTGATGAATGTCCTACAGGGACCACCAGAGCATCGCAGGAGCTCACTGTTGGCTGATGCAAAGAACAATAAGCACGATCACACCCCTTCAAATACTATAAATAGAAAGAACTGCAGTTTAAAACACATTTGGATCATAAATTATTTTATTTTAGACAGTTTCAAACTTGAATTCAAAATTTAGAAAATGACGTGGCTCCAAAAATAACTCCACGGAATTGAGAGCCACAGTGATCATAGTTATTAACATGTTTCTAAAAGTAGCTGTGTGGCAGCCAACTGCTGTAAAAAGGCATCATTAAATATGAAACTCTGCCTGCTGCTCCTTCATTACAATAATCAAGAATGTCAAACCAGTGTGTGTGTGTCTGTGTGTGTGTCTCACTGGCTCCTCCATGTTGGCAATGGCAGCACAGACTTTGTCCAAAGCAACACTGGCTCCCACTGCACAGGGGACCGGCACTGTGGAGGCTGGCCCTCGAAATTCTAGGATCTTGTTAAAACAAAGTCAAAATAAGTTGCAACATCAACACAGCTGCGTACGGAATAAAGACAGAAAGAACAGAAGAAAAAAAAACAGGCTTCACATGTGGGTGAATTAAAACTATCCATGAACAAATATCAGACAATAATGTGCTTTTCATAACTTCATGCTAACCTTTTTACTGGTTACCTCTCCTAAGGAGCCGGTGTCTGTCTGTCCGTCTGTGAACAACTTGACACAAAAAGAAACTACTGGACAGATTTTTATGATCTTTTTTCTAGGAATGGGTTTTGGTCTAACTTTTGTGTGAGTGATCAGGATCCAGGAATTTTTTTTAACAATACTTTATCACTGTGAGATCCAAAAGATCCAGGAGAAGTTCCCAAGAGGTTTTACAAGATATCAAAGTTATGCCTGGATCAGATGACATCATTTTTTATCATTCACTATGGTTGCTATATTAGAGCAACAGACATGGTGGCATAAATTTGTTCATTGTCTTGTGTCGGCAAATGGCCACACTACAGGAATGGCACTGGAGCCCTGTGTGCTGCTGAGCACAGAGTGGGACAAGCAAGGTGATGGTGGCTGGTGGACGCTCTAACTTCCATGAGAACACATAGTTGATGAGTTGTTGATGTACCCTGAGGAACTTGAACCCCATGAAAATTTTGTCTCAGGGAGTTCTAGTAGCGTGTATCAGCACAGTATGACCTCATCAGAGCTTCCTCTTTCCGGATGTTTGTGGATTTTATAGCAAGGCATATTTGTTCCAGAACACAGAACATCTCTGCACGGTGTATGCTCCATTTAGCTACATGATACATTAAGAAATGGGAAAGTAAAGTAATAAGTAGTGATCTTACTTTTCAACAAGTAACAAGTAAAGGCAATATTATCAGAACTTCTGTAGTAATGACCGCAACAACTTTTATGTGGGAACACGTCAAGAGGACAAAAAACTAAATTCTGATACGTCACACTTATGTGTTGTGGTCGCCAGTCTTTCATTTTGTTATACGACACAGGAAAAGATGATTGTTCTGCGATCCCACAACCAGTAATCAGAAATGACAGTCTGATTTTTGTCATGTTTGTCTGCAACATGTCTGTCAGGTCAAAATCAGGCTCAAATTGTGTTCTGATCCAGGCTTTAGATCTGGATTTCTGGCAAAATTCTGGATATTATGATACAGAACAGGAAGAAAAAAAAGTGGATCTTTGGAAATTTCATCACTTCAAGAAAAAAAGATTAAGATATAAACATTCAACAAACACTACAATGTATCCAAGACACTGTGGATTTATTATCAATGAATCTAGTAATCTAAATAAAGTGTGTAACATATAACTCCCACAGGATCTGAAACTCTGCACAGACCTGAAGGACTTCTCTCTTAAAGCTAGAAAGGTGCTAATAGAAAACCAGCAGTGTCAGCACTATGAGTTATATGAATATGTATGCATGTATATATGTGTATGTTTTTTGTTTTTATAAGCTGTTGTAGATTTTTTAAATACCTTTTAAATTGTATGCCATCGCCTGCCCTGGGACTGCAGATGGAAACTAGCTAAGGCTAAATCTGGTGTAAAGCATCTTTTGATAATGTTTTCACACATGCTCCCTGACAAATAAACTAATAAACACACAATAAAATGAATGTAGGACTATAACATCAGGTGAAAATCACAAAATGGGTGGAAACAAACTGCTTGGTGGAGGTTTGCGCTCTCTCAGAGCTTTACTAGTTTTAATGTGTGGAGTATGGATGGAAGACTAAAACCCACCAAGTGGTCGTAGCGTCCTCCAGCAGCCACGATATCCGGCACAGTTCGCTTGCGTTTCTTGACGAAAGCCACAAACTGGAAGATGACTCCAGAGTGGTGCTGCACCTTATACACCAACCCCAAGTTGACCACCACCTATCCAGGAGATCAACACATGTAATACAAACAAAACACAAAAGTGGCTTTTTTCTGTTTTTACAATTCCTCAGAATCCAAATCACCCTCATTTTAACGCATAATCTGCGCAGGAGGACAGTGAGCTCCTCCAAGTCCTTGATACCCTGCTTGGCTAGCTGGGTGACAGCCGTCTTCTGTTTGGTGAGCAATGTCAGAAGTGGTGCCAGTTCCTGCAGATTCCCCTTCTGTTCTATGTACTTATACAAAGTCTGCAGCTAAAATCAACAGGTGAGGAAGGACATCAGTGAGTACAGTAAATGTACTGCTTCAGATCCAGGTATCTTTGGAACCGTGGAGTGAACACTTACGGTGTTGGTTGAAAGGGAAAAGTTGCAGAACTTCGCTTCTACCTCACGTTTGGTCAGCTTTTCACTCTGTAGCCAACACATACATTTAAAAGAAAAAAAGTGTGGCATGGTTTACATTAGCCAATAACACAGCAGCATATGGTCAAACCAGGATATTTATAAAAGCTGGCACATGATGCGTGACCTGCACTGACCATGGCATCGCAAAGTATGTTGGAGGCCTGGTTCAGTTTGTCCTCCGGAACGCCGCTGTGGAGCAAGATGGCCTTCAACAAGCTGGTGTGGTTCAGGTAGATATTATAGTTCCTTTCCTGTAGCCATAAACACACCTTTAACCCTCGCAGCTGCAATTACAGTCAATAGCAACAGCATCTCTGCACAATCACCACCTCAGCGAATAATAACTGTTGTGTCCGGCTGCCTTCTCATTCTGTCTGACTCACATATTGTTAAAAGCTTCCACACAAGGTGCAGGGCAGTGAAGAGGATCAGAAACAGCATCTATTAGGGATGAAGTATGGGCCAGACCCAAGGTTGACTGGGTTCGTAAAGCATCCAAAAAAAAAAAGAAAAAAAAAAAAAAAGAAAAAAAAAAAGCTGCGACTGAAGACTGGCATAGCACCAGGGTGGACGAGGACAGGAAATGGATTGTACTGGACAGGAGGGAAGGAACCGGATAGAGCTACGCATAGCAGATTTACAACATAAACAATAAATACATTGTAAATCACTCAGGCTTACACATACTTTGGTATGTTGAGAATGTGGGTGGGAAGTAAAGGGGAAAAAACAAAGGGTGAAGCTGGGCTGATGGCATTTGTGGGAAAATAAGACAGAATGATACATCAGCCAGGGCACAAACTTAATGAGAACCACAGAAACTCTGTTCAAAACAGATGCAGATCGTGTGTGTAGAACCTGTAGCGCCGGGAACTCCTGGATTATTTCGGAGATGGTGTAAATCGTTTCGGCGTCGGGGAGAAGACTGTTGGTGACGGGTGTGATGATGTCAAAGGCACATTCCAGGAGCTCCCTCGGGTGTGCACGATCCAGCTTCCTGGGGCGGAACACACGCTCAATGCTGTACCTTATTAGGGAAAAATTATATTTAAACACACAATTAAGTACAAATAAAATATGATGATAATCAGTCTGCTTGCTATGATGCTAGACAGGACAGAGTATGCATGAAAGAATAACTGAATCTTAATACAAGAGAAGAAAAAACATGAATTAAAAGCTTATATTTCAGGTGAAATTGTCTTGCAGTTTGATATCAAATGTATTTCCATTAAAGCTTCATGCAGAGTTTCAACTTCTCAAAAGTTCAGCGCTCTTTGTCTTGTTTCTCATTTCAAAATACACCAAATAATCTCATTGGGTTAGAGGCCAGAATGGTAGACAAGGCACCTCAGCATGAAGAGCCTTAGATGACAAGACCATGCTGCTATAATGTGTCCAGAAGGTGGTTTAAATACATCTCGGTGAAATAAGCAATGCTTTACCTGAAAACAATATTCTCTGCATTAAAGCCTGTTGCATTTCAAGTATTATTCAGAATTAAAAGGACCTTCACAGATGTTCAATCACGGATCCCTTTTTTAAAACCGTGTATCAGATGCACATTCTTTCAGATCATTTACAACCAGTAAGAAACCAGTTTCTTCTTTACACCAATTTTTCTTAAATAAGCTGTGTTTCTGAATCTTCTTTATCGCCAACATTTAAGAGTTTTAAATTGTATTTTTATAAAACATGGTGAACTTTTTATTTTTTAAGATTCACTTGGGGAGATCCCTCCTGTTGTTTTTTTCATTCTCTGCTCAAAAAATAAAGGGAACACTTAATAAATGAAATATTGTGGTTGAAAAATCTTAATAGTGGAATATGGTAATGTCCAATGGAAATCAAAAGGATTCCCCATGGAGGTCTGGATTCAGAACCACACTCAAATTAAAAGTGGAAAGATCAGATCACAGGGTAATCCAACTTCTTTAAAAATCCTGCGAGACAAAAAAAAAAGAGGTTCAGTGTGTGTGTGTGGTCTTCACATGCCTATATGTACTCCTGCAAAGTCTGGCCATGCTCCTGATGAGACGACACATGTTCTCTCGAGGGCTCCCCTCCCAGACCTGGGAATCAGGGCATCAGTCAACCACTGGACAGTCTGTGGTGCAGTGTGGTGGTGGATGGACTGACACATTATGTCTCAGAGGTGCTGGGTTAGATTTTGGTCTGGTTAACACTCCATAGCATCAATGCCTTTGTAATGCAGGAACTGCTGACACTCCAGCCATATGAGACCCAGCACTGTTATCCATAAGAAGGAACCCAGGTCTCATTGCAAAAGCGTGTTATCCGACAATGTGTCAGAGGATCTCATCGCAGTACCTAATGGCAGTCAGGGTACCGGTGGCCTACACATGGAGGTCTGTATAAGAACATGCATCCCAAAACTATCACTGATCCACTGCCAAAGCAGTCATGCTTGAGGAATGCATGAGAAGCAGCATTTTCATCAAGGCGTCTCCAGACTCTCACATTTGTTACATCTGCTCAGTGTGAAGCTGCGTATCTGTAAAAAGCACAGGGCACCAATGGCCAATATGCCAATCCTGGTATTTTCTGGCATATGCCAACCAGGCTGTATGGTATTAAGTGGGACCTCATGGAGTCTGTTTCTGACTGTTTGAGCAGAAACATACACACTAGTGGCCTGCTGGAGGTCATTTTGTTGGGTTCTGGCAGTGTTCCGTTTTCCTCCCACAACCCCCTTCCAAGTCTCCTGGCAATCCTTCATACCACAGCACGCATGGATGTGCCATCCTGGTTGAGCTGCTCCACCTGAGCAACTTTTACAAGTTGCAGGAAGCAGCTCATGTTACCTCTCGTGGCGAGGACACAGTCAAAATACAACAGGGCCAACAATCAGCCAGGGAACATGAAGACAAGGAAATGGTCAGTAGCCACCACCTGCAGGTCCATTCCTTTATAGAAGTTGCTATTTGCACATGTTTTCTGTTACAATTGTACAACAACAAGTCATATTGATTCACTATCAATGGTGATGAAGATGTGTTTTCTTTCATTTTTTGAGCAGAGTAAACGATAAAGTAATTGTTACCAAATAACATAATTACTTGTAAGATATTTTTCTTTTAAATTAATTAAATATAGAGTTTGCAAATCATTGGATTGTGTTAATTCCATGATATACAATGACAGCGCTAGTTGAAAAGAATGCTACTTTAAAAAAAAAACACAACTACAACTGCAAAGAAATATGTTACAGATGTATTAAATCATTCTTTACCTCTTCATGTGTGTAACATTATTGCGGGCAACAAATCTTGCAAACGCCATCTAAAGTGAAAACAGAGTGGAGACATTGCGTTTACGTATAATGACGGTGCAGCCAGGTTGTAATCAATCACAGCGTGGAAACAAGTATTTAGTCCTCAGGGTTTCCTGGGACAGCAGGATCTCAGGGCGGCTGCTGATTGCAACCTCACACTGCATGTGCTTGATACAAATAGCTCTGTAATTGGTGTTTGTGTGTAAGCGTGGACATGCACCCCAGTGGATGCTGTGTGTGTCGGACTCACACGAAGGTCATAGGGCAGTGCAACGAGCATTCCGCTGTGGTCCATGAAGCAGGCCAACTCACTGCCATCATACAACTTCCTGTCTCTAGGGAGGAGTAGAGGTGTCTGGAGACGAACTGCACCTGAAGACAAATGTTAAAAGATCACAGCTATTTTTCCTCCCCCATCCCTGAAAGAACTGATGCATGCAAGTAGATGCAAACAAGCACAGCTGGACACAATCAACAATGTGCACAAAAGCGAAACAAACATAGATGCTGCCCAATAGTGTTGTTTAGCTGCCTCACGCTGCAGCAGATGTTTGGGTCCCTAAAACAAGCTGCAACAGGTCATGAGTCCAACTGGTTTGTGGTAAACAAAGGCTAATGCTCGCATGCACACACATCAAACAGAGACAGTCTACTCACTGTGCTTCTTAAAGATCCTGGTGATGGTTTCATAGACATGCTGCTGCAATTTGGCATTGCTGAAGCTGAAGCTGCCCTGAAGTGAGAGCAAACAAACAGTCTCTGTTAGGGACGGATTAAGTACAAAAGGCCTTCTGCTCTTCTGTTAAATGTAACATGAGAGAAAAAGAATGGGCAGCACAGCTATGTTTGTGCCTGTAGCGACATCTACAGGTAGAAAGGGGAAATAACGGTAATTATTTCTGAGGACACCTGTAGGAAACTCATGTCAAAACGGTCCCCACCCTGGAGTGTTTTAAGTCTCGTCTTATGACTCACTTTTATTCTCTGGCTTTTAACTCCGGGTGAGTTGTGTGGTCCTCTGTGTCTTTTTATTTTATTTCATTTTATTAAATTATTTATAGGTTGTTTACCTGTTTATTGGGATTGACCTTAAGCTAATTACTTTGTATTTATTTATTTATGTATTTATTTTAGTATTGTAACATTGTTTTTGTTTTATTCTGTACAGCACTTTGGAAACTGTTTACGTTTATAGAATGTGCTATATAAATAAAGTGGATTGGATTGGATGTTGAAGAAACCCCAATCATCGCCAGATATTCTATTCGATTGTCATTTGGCAGATGCTTTTATCCAAAGCAAACAAAGGTGATAAGTGATTAATTAACCAAAGCAATGCATGCATGTCTTGCGGATTGGAGGAAGACACAGTATCCAGAGAATACCCACGCATACACGGGGTAAAGCATGCAGTCTCCCATATAAAGGCCACCATTTGAACCTACCCCCAGCCAAGACTCAACTCAGCGGCCTTCTTGCTGTGACGCCGCAGTGCTAACCACTACGCCACCGGGCTGCCATATTTATCTTGCTTTTGATGAAGGTGGATTAAGCTAAATTTGGGAATGAAATATACTGATCCCTGTCCCAGTGGTGTGTTCTGAGAAGTGCAGACCCGTCTGATCAAAACAAATCCACTAGAATCCGGACTTTTCAATCTGAGATACAGCTGAACATGCCCCCACCTTCGACAGTGAATGGGGATTTCACATAAAGTAAGCATTCACTCCCAGTACACAGCTTTCTACACTGTCTTGATTAGAATGAGTTTGTTTTTTAAAGACACATTACAAACATTATGCCATTTTCCCCGTCATGCACCCCTTATTGACGGCTAATTCAGCATCTATCTTGAATCTTACCTGACCTGTTAGCTCTCTCCAGCCAGCAAAAGACAATCTTACAATAACTATTGTAAGATAGCGAAAGGTCACGTCTCAGATGTAAAAGTTGTAAAGTGCGGTTTCTCAACCTCAGGATGCTGCTGAGTAGTAGCGGCTTTAGAAATGCTCATGATAGATGTCACAGTGTCCTTGATCAAGTCCAGGACGTGGAGTTTTAAGGTAAAAAAGTTACG